>NW_026968626.1:0-80403 GCF_028390025.1 Pseudophryne corroboree
TTGACCAAAATCGATGGGTCCAGGCTTATGGAATTTCTTATATGCCCCAAAACCGTTGAAGCTCCTGTTAAAAAATCATGCTCCAAAATCAACTTTTTTCATCTCAGGGATTCATTTTGGGATGGTAACTAAAGTTTAAAGCAGAAATAGGGGCACTTTTAAAATTTTCATTTTTGACCAAAATCGATGGGTCCGGGGCTTAGGGAATTTCTCATATGCCCCAAATCCGTTGAAGCTCCTGTTCAAAAATCATGCCCCGAAATCAACTTTTTTCATCTCAGGGATTCATTTTGTGATGGTAACTAAAGTTTAAAGCAGAAATAGGGGCACTTTTAAAATTTTCATTTTTGACCAAAATCGATGGGTCCGGGGCTTAGGGAATTTCTCATATGCCACAAAACCGTTGAAGCTCCTGTTCAAAAATCATGCTCTGAAATCAACTTTTTTCATCTCAGGGATTCATTTTGGGATGGTAACTAAAGTTTAAAGCAGAAATAGGGGCACTTTTAAAATTTTCATTTTTGACCAAAATCGATGGGTCCGGGGCTTATGGAATTTCTCATATGCCCCAAAACCGTTGAAGCTCCTGTTAAAAAATCATGCTCCGAAATCAACTTTTTTCATCTCAGGGATTCATTTTGGGATGGTAACTAAAGTTTAAAGCAGAAATAGGGGCACTTTTAAAATTTTCATTTTTGACCAAAATCGATGGGTCCGGGGCTTAGGGAATTTCTCATATGCCCCAAATCCGTTGAAGCTCCTGTTCAAAAATCATGCTCCGAAATCAACTTTTTTCATCTCAGGGATTCATTTTGGGATGGTAACTAAAGTTTAAAGCAGAAATAGGGGCACTTTTAACATTTTCATTTTTGACCAAAATCGATGGGTCCGGGGCTTAGGGAATTTCTCATATGCCACAAAACCGTTGAAGCTCCTGTTCAAAAATCATGCTCCGAAATCAACTTTTTCATCTCAGGGATTCATTTTGGGATGGTAACTAAAGTTTAAAGCAGAAATAGGGGCACTTTTAAAATTTTCATTTTTGACCAAAATCGATGGGTCCGGGGCTTAGGGAATTTCTCATATGCCACAAATCCGTTAAAGCTCCTGTTCAAAAATCATGCTCCGAAATCAACTTTTTTCATCTCAGGGATTCATTTTGGGATGGTAACTAAAGTTTAAAGCAGAAATAGGGGCACTTTTAAAATTTTCATTTTTGACCAAAATCGATGGGTCCGGGGCATAGGGAATTTCTCATATGCCACAAAACCGTTAAAGCTCCTGTTCAAAAATCATGCTCCGAAATCAACTTTTTTCATCTCAGGGATTCATTTTGGGATGGTAACTAAAGTTTAAAGCAGAAATAGGGGCACTTTTAAAATTTTCATTTTTGACCAAAATTGATGGGTCCGGGGCTTAGGGAATTTCTCATATGCCCCAAACCCGTTGAAGCTCCTGTTCAAAAATCATGCTCCGAAATCAACTTTTTTCATCTCAGGGATTCATTTTGGGATGGTAACTAAAGTTTAAAGCAGAAATAGGGGCACTTTTAAAATTTTCATTTTTGACCAAAATCGATGGGTCCGGGGCTTAGGGAATTTCTCATATGCCACAAAACCGTTGAAGCTCCTGTTCAAAAATCATGCTCCGAAATCAACTTTTTTCATCTCAGGGATTCATTTTGGGATGGTAACTAAAGTTTAAAGCAGAAATAGGGGCACTTTTAAAATTTTCATTTTTGACCAAAATCGATGGGTCCGGGGCTTAGGGAATTTCTCATATGCCCCAAAACCGTTGAAGCTCCTGTTCAAAAATCATGCTCCGAAATCAATTTTTTTCATCTCAGGGATTCATTTTTTGATGGTAACTAAAGTTTAAAGCAGAAATAGGGGCACTTTTAAAATTTTCATTTTTGACCAAAATCGATGGGTCCGGGCTTATGGAATTTCTTATATGCCCCAAAACCGTTGAAGCTCCTGTTAAAAAATCATGCTCCAAAATCAACTTTTTTCATCTCAGGGATTCATTTTGGGATGGTAACTAAAGTTTAAAGCAGAAATAGGGGCACTTTTAAAATTTTCATTTTTGACCAAAATCGATGGGTCCGGGGCTTAGGGAATTTCTCATATGCCCCAAATCCGTTGAAGCTCCTGTTCAAAAATCATGCCCCGAAATCAACTTTTTTCATCTCAGGGATTCATTTTGTGATGGTAACTAAAGTTTAAAGCAGAAATAGGGGCACTTTTAAAATTTTCATTTTTGACCAAAATCGATGGGTCCGGGGCTTAGGGAATTTCTCATATGCCACAAAACAGTTGAAGCTCCTGTTCAAAAATCATGCTCCGAAATCAACTTTTTTCATCTCAGGGATTCATTTTGGGATGGTAACTAAAGTTTAAAGCAGAAATAGGGGCACTTTAAAAATTTTCATTTTTGACCAAAATCGATGGGTCCGGGGCTTATGGAATTTCTCATATGCCCCAAAACCGTTGAAGCTCCTGTTCAAAAATCATGCTCCGAAATCAACTTTTTTCATCTCAGGGATTCATTTTGGGATGGTAACTAAAGTTTAAAGCAGAAATAGGGGCACTTTTAAAATTTTCATTTTTGACCAAAATCGATGGGTCCGGGGCTTAGGGAATTTCTCATATGCCACAAAACCGTTAAAGCTCCTGTTCAAAAATCATGCTCCGAAATCAACTTTTTTCATCTCAGGGATTCATTTTGGGATGGTAACTAAAGTTTAAAGCAGAAATAGGGGCACTTTTAAAATTTTCATTTTTGACCAAAATTGATGGGTCCGGGGCTTAGGGAATTTCTCATATGCCCCAAACCCGTTGAAGCTCCTGTTCAAAAATCATGCTCCGAAATCAACTTTTTTCATCTCAGGGATTCATTTTGGGATGGTAACTAAAGTTTAAAGCAGAAATAGGGGCACTTTTAAAATTTTCATTTTTGACCAAAATCGATGGGTCCGGGGCTTAGGGAATTTCTCATATGCCACAAAACCGTTGAAGCTCCTGTTCAAAAATCATGCTCCGAAATCAACTTTTTTCATCTCAGGGATTCATTTTGGTATGGTAACTAAAGTTTAAAGCAGAAATAGGGGCACTTTTAAAATTTTCATTTTTGACCAAAATCGATGGGTCCGGGGCTTAGGGAATTTCTCATATGCCACAAAACCGTTGAAGCTCCTGTTCAAAAATCATGCTCCGAAATCAACTTTTTTCATCTCAGGGATTCATTTTGGGATGGTAACTAAAGTTTAAAGCAGAAATAGGGGCACTTTTAAAATTTTCATTTTTGACCAAAATCGATGGGTCCGGGGCTTAGGGAATTTCTCATATGCCACAAAACAGTTGAAGCTCCTGTTCAAAAATCATGCTCCGAAATCAACTTTTTTCATCTCAGGGATTCATTTTGGGATGGTAACTAAAGTTTAAAGCAGAAATAAGGGCACTTTTAAAATTTTCATTTTTGACCAAAATCGATGGGTCCGGGGCTTATGGAATTTCTCATATGCCCCAAAACCGTTGAAGCTCCTGTTCAAAAATCATGCTCCGAAATCAACTTTTTTCATCTCAGGGATTCATTTTGGGATGGTAACTAAAGTTTAAAGCAGAAATAGGGGCACTTTTAAAATGTTCATTTTTGACCAAATTCGATGGGTCCGGGGCTTAGGGAATTTCTCATATGCCACAAAACCATTGAAGCTCCTGTTCAAAAATCATGCTCCGAAATCAACTTTTTTCATCTCAGGGATTCATTTTGGGATGGTAACTAAAGTTTAAAGCAGAAATAGGGGCACTTTAAAAATTTTCATTTTTGACCAAAATCGATGGGTCCGGGGCTTAGGGAATTTCTCATATGCCCCAAACCCGTTGAAGCTCCTGTTCAAAAATCATGCTCCGAAATCAACTTTTTTCATCTCAGGGATTCATTTTGGGATGGTAACTAAAGTTTAAAGCAGAAATAAGGGCACTTTTAAAATTTTCATTTTTGACCAAAATCGATAGGTCCGGGGCTTATGGAATTTCTCATATGCCCCAAAACCGTTGAAGCTCCTGTTAAAAAATCATGCTCCGAAATCAACTTTTTTCATCTCAGGGATTCATTTTGGGATGGTAACTAAAGTTTAAAGCAGAAATAGGGGCACTTTTAAAATGTTCATTTTTGACCAAAATCGATGGGTCCGGGGCTTAGGGAATTTCTCATATGCCACAAAACCGTTGAAGCTCCTGTTCAAAAATCATGTCCAAAATCAACTTTTTTCATCTCAGGGATTCATTTTGGGATGGTAACTAAAGTTTAAAGCAGAAATAGGGGCACTTTTAAAATTTTCATTTTTGACCAAAATCGATGGGTCCGGGGCTTAGGGAATTTCTCATATGCCACAAAACAGTTGAAGCTCCTGTTCAAAAATCATGCTCCGAAATCAACTTTTTTCATCTCAGGGATTCATTTTGGGATGGTAACTAAAGTTTAAAGCAGAAATAGGGGCACTTTTAAAATGTTCATTTTTGACCAAAATCGATGGGTCCGGGGCTTAGGGAATTTCTCATATGCCACAAAACCGTTGAAGCTCCTGTTCAAAAATCATGCTCCGAAATCAACTTTTTTCATCTCAGGGATTCATTTTGGGATGGTAACTAAAGTTTAAAGCAGAAATAGGGGCACTTTAAAAATTTTCATTTTTGACCAAAATCGATGGGTCCGGGGCTTAGGGAATTTCTCATATGCCCCAAATCCGTTGAAGCTCCTGTTCAAAAATCATGCTCCGAAATCAACTTTTTTCATCTCAGGGATTCATTTTCGGATGGTAACTAAAGTTTAAAGTAGAAATAGGGGCACTTTTAAAATTTTCATTTTTGACCAAAATCGATGGGTCCGGGGCTTAGGGAATTTCTCATATGCCACAAAACAGTTGAAGCTCCTGTTCAAAAATCATGCTCTGAAATCAACTTTTTTCATCTCAGGGATTCATTTTAGGATGGTAACTAAAGTTTAAAGCAGAAATAGGGGCACTTTTAAAATTTTCATTTTTGACCAAAATCGATGGATCCAGGGCTTAGGGAATTTCTCATATGCCCCAAAACCGTTGAAGCTCCTGTTCAAAAATCATGCTCCGAAATCAACTTTTTCATCTCAGGGATTCATTTTGGGATGGTAACTAAAGTTTAAAGCAGAAATAGGGGCACTTTTAAAATTTTCATTTTTGACCAAAATTGATGGGTCCGGGGCTTAGGGAATTTCTCATATGCCCCAAACCCGTTGAAGCTCCTGTTCAAAAATCATGCTCCGAAATCAACTTTTTTCATCTCAGGGATTCATTTTGGGATGGTAACTAAAGTTTAAAGCAGAAATAGGGGCACTTTTAAAATGTTCATTTTTGACCAAAATCGATGGGTCCGGGGCTTAGGGAATTTCTCATATGCCCCAAAACCGTTGAAGCTCCTGTTCAAAAATCATGCTCCAAAATCAACTTTTTTCATCTCAGGGATTCATTTTGGGATGGTAACTAAAGTTTAAAGCAGAAATAGGGGCACTTTTAAAATTTTCATTTTTGACCAAAATCGATGGGTCCGGGGCTTAGGGAATTTCTCATATGCCCCAAAACCGTTGAAGCTCCTGTTAAAAAATCATGCTCCGAAATCAACTTTTTTCATCTCAGGGATTCATTTTGGGATGGTAACTAAAGTTTAAAGCAGAAATAGGGGCACTTTTAAAATGTTAATTTTTGACCAAAATCGATGGGTCCGGGGCTTAGGGAATTTCTCATATGCCACAAAACCGTTGAAGCTCCTGTTCAAAAATCATGCTCCAAAATCAACTTTTTTCATCTCAGGGATTCATTTTGGGATGGTAACTAAAGTTTAAAGCAGAAATAGGGGCACTTTTAAAATTTTCATTTTTGACCAAAATCGATGGGTCCGGGGCTTAGGGAATTTCTCATATGCCACAAAACAGTTGAAGCTCCTGTTCAAAAATCATGCTCCGAAATCAACTTTTTTCATCTCAGGGATTCATTTTGGGATGGTAACTAAAGTTTAAAGCAGAAATAGGGGCACTTTTAAAATGTTCATTTTTGACCAAAATCGATGGGTCCGGGGCTTAGGGAATTTCTCAAATGCCACAAAACCGTTGAAGCTCCTGTTCAAAAATCATGCTCCGAAATCAACTTTTTTTTCATCTCAGGGATTCATTTTGGGATGGTAACTAAAGTTTAAAGCAGAAATAGGGGCACTTTTAAAATTTTAATTTTTGACCAAAATCGATGGGTCCGGGGCTTAGGGAATTTCTCATATGCCACAAAACAGTTGAAGCTCCTGTTCAAAAATCATGCTCTGAAATCAACTTTTTTCATCTTAGGGATTCATTTTGGGATGGTAACTAAAGTTTAAAGCAGAAATAGGGGCACTTTTAAAATTTTCATTTTTGACCAAAATCGATGGGTCCGGGGCTTAGGGAATTTCTCATATGCCACAAAACAGTTGAAGCTCCTGTTCAAAAATCATGCTCTGAAATCAACTTTTTTCATCTTAGGGATTCATTTTGGGATGGTAACTAAAGTTTAAAGCAGAAATAGGGGCACTTTTAAAATTTTCATTTTTGACCAAAATCGATGGGTCCGGGGCTTAGGGAATTTCTCATATGCCACAAAACCGTTGAAGCTCCTGTTCAAAAATCATGCTCCGAAATCAACTTTTTTCATCTCAGGGATTCATTTTGGGATGGTAACTAAAGTTTAAAGCAGAAATAGGGGCACTTTAAAAATTTTCATTTTTGACCAAAATCGATGGGTCCAGGGCTTAGGGAATTTCTCATATGCCCCAAACCCGTTGAAGCTCCTGTTCAAAAATCATGCTCCGAAATCAACTTTTTTCATCTCAGGGATTCATTTTGGGATGGTAACTAAAGTTTAAAGCAGAAATAGGGGCACTTTTAAAATTTTCATTTTTGACCAAAATCGATGGGTCCGGGGCTTAGGGAATTTCTCATATGCCACAAAACCGTTGAAGCTCCTGTTCAAAAATCATGCTCCGAAATCAACTTTTTTCATCTCAGGGATTCATTTTGGTATGGTAACTAAAGTTTAAAGCAGAAATAGGGGCACTTTTAAAATTTAAATTTTTGACCAAAATCGATGGGTCCGGGGCTTAGGGAATTTCTCATATGCCACAAAACCGTTGAAGCTCCTGTTCAAAAATCATGCTCCGAAATCAACTTTTTTCATCTCAGGGATTCATTTTGGGATGGTAACTAAAGTTTAAAGCAGAAATAGGGGCACCTTTAAAATTTTCATTTTTGACCAAAATCGATGGGTCCGGTGCTTAGGGAATTTCTCACATGCCACAAAACCGTTGAAGCTCCTGTTCAAAAATCATGCTCTGAAATCAACTTTTTTCATCTCAGGGATTCATTTTGGGATGGTAACTAAAGTTTAAAGCAGAAATAGGGGCACTTTTAAAATTTTCATTTTTGACCAAAATCGATGGGTCCGGGGCTTATGGAATTTCTCATATGCCCCAAAACCGTTGAAGCTCCTGTTAAAAAATCATGCTCCGAAATCAACTTTTTTCATCTCAGGGATTCATTTTGGGATGGTAACTAAAGTTTAAAGCAGAAATAGGGGCACTTTTAAAATTTTCATTTTTGACCAAAATCGATGGGTCCGGGGCTTAGGGAATTTCTCATATGCCCCAAATCCGTTGAAGCTCCTGTTCAAAAATCATGCTCCGAAATCAACTTTTTTCATCTCAGGGATTCATTTTGGGATGGTAACTAAAGTTTAAAGCAGAAATAGGGGCACTTTTAACATTTTCATTTTTGACCAAAATCGATGGGTCCGGGGCTTAGGGAATTTCTCATATGCCACAAAACCGTTGAAGCTCCTGTTCAAAAATCATGCTCCGAAATCAACTTTTTCATCTCAGGGATTCATTTTGGGATGGTAACTAAAGTTTAAAGCAGAAATAGGGGCACTTTTAAAATTTTCATTTTTGACCAAAATCGATGGGTCCGGGGCTTAGGGAATTTCTCATATGCCCCAAATCCGTTAAAGCTCCTGTTCAAAAATCATGCTCCGAAATCAACTTTTTTCATCTCAGGGATTCATTTTGGGATGGTAACTAAAGTTTAAAGCAGAAATAGGGGCACTTTTAAAATTTTCATTTTTGACCAAAATCGATGGGTCCGGGGCATAGGGAATTTCTCATATGCCACAAAACCGTTAAAGCTCCTGTTCAAAAATCATGCTCCGAAATCAACTTTTTTCATCTCAGGGATTCATTTTGGGATGGTAACTAAAGTTTAAAGCAGAAATAGGGGCACTTTTAAAATTTTCATTTTTGACCAAAATTGATGGGTCCGGGGCTTAGGGAATTTCTCATATGCCCCAAACCCGTTGAAGCTCCTGTTCAAAAATCATGCTCCGAAATCAACTTTTTTCATCTCAGGGATTCATTTTGGGATGGTAACTAAAGTTTAAAGCAGAAATAGGGGCACTTTTAAAATTTTCATTTTTGACCAAAATCGATGGGTCCGGGGCTTAGGGAATTTCTCATATGCCACAAAACCGTTGAAGCTCCTGTTCAAAAATCATGCTCCGAAATCAACTTTTTTCATCTCAGGGATTCATTTTGGGATGGTAACTAAAGTTTAAAGCAGAAATAGGGGCACTTTTAAAATTTTCATTTTTGACCAAAATCGATGGGTCCGGGGCTTAGGGAATTTCTCATATGCCCCAAAACCGTTGAAGCTCCTGTTCAAAAATCATGCTCCGAAATCAATTTTTTTCATCTCAGGGATTCATTTTTTGATGGTAACTAAAGTTTAAAGCAGAAATAGGGGCACTTTTAAAATTTTCATTTTTGACCAAAATCGATGGGTCCGGGGCTTAGGGAATTTCTCATATGGCACAAAACCGTTGAAGCTCCTGTTCAAAAATCATGCTCCGAAATCAACTTTTTTCATCTCAGGGATTCATTTTGGGATGGTAACTAAAGTTTAAAGCAGAAATAGGGGTACTTTAAAAATTTTCATTTTTGACCAAAATCGATGGGTCCGGGGCTTAGGGAATTTCTCATATGCCCCAAACCCGTTGAAGCTCCTGTTCAAAAATCATGCTCCAAAATCAACTTTTTTCATCTCAGGGATTCATTTTGGGATGGTAACTAAAGTTTAAAGCAGAAATAGCGGCACTTTTAAAATTTTCATTTTTGGCCAAAATCGATGGGTCCGGGGCTTAGGGAATTTCTCATATGCCACAAAACAGTTGAAGCTCCTGTTCAAAAATCATGCTCCGAAATCAACTTTTTTCATCTCAGGGATTCATTTTGGGATGGTAACTAAAGTTTAAAGCAGAAATAGGGGCACTTTTAAAATGTTCATTTTTGACCAAAATCGATGGGTCCGGGGCTTAGGGAATTTCTCATATGCCACAAAACCGTTGAAGCTCCTGTTCAAAAATCATGCTCCGAAATCAACTTTTTTTTCATCTCAGGGATTCATTTTGGGATGGTAACTAAAGTTTAAAGCAGAAATAGGGGCACTTTTAAAATTTTCATTTTTGACCAAAATCGATGGGTCCGGGGCTTAGGGAATTTCTCATATGCCCCAAATCCGTTGAAGCTCCTGTTCAAAAATCATGCTCCGAAATCAACTTTTTTCATCTCAGGGATTAATTTTGGGATGGTAACTAAAGTTTAAAGCAGAAATAGGGGCACTTTTAAAATGTTCATTTTTGACCAAAATCGATGGGTCCGGGGCTTAGGGAATTTCTCATATGCCACAAAACCGTTGAAGCTCCTGTTCAAAAATCATGCTCCGAAATCAACTTTTTTCATCTCAGGGATTCATTTTGGGATGGTAACTAAAGTTTAAAGCAGAAATAGGGGCACTTTTAAAATTTTCATTTTTGACCAAAATCGATGGGTCCGGGGCTTAGGGAATTTCTCATATGCCACAAAACAGTTGAAGCTCCTGTTCAAAAATCATGCTCTGAAATCAACTTTTTTCATCTTAGGGATTCATTTTGGGATGGTAACTAAAGTTTAAAGCAGAAATAGGGGCACTTTTAAAATTTTCATTTTTGACCAAAATCGATGGGTCCGGGGCTTAGGGAATTTCTCATATGCCACAAAACCGTTGAAGCTCCTGTTCAAAAATCATGCTCCGAAATCAACTTTTTTCATCTCAGGGATTCATTTTGGGATGGTAACTAAAGTTTAAAGCAGAAATAGGGGCACTTTAAAAATTTTCATTTTTGACCAAAATCGATGGGTCCGGGGCTTAGGGAATTTCTCATATGCCCCAAACCCGTTGAAGCTCCTGTTCAAAAATCATGCTCCGAAATCAACTTTTTTCATCTCAGGGATTCATTTTGGGATGGTAACTAAAGTTTAAAGCAGAAATAGGGGCACTTTTAAAATTTTCATTTTTGACCAAAATCGATGGGTCCGGGGCTTAGGGAATTTCTCATATGCCACAAAACCGTTGAAGCTCCTGTTCAAAAATCATGCTCCGAAATCAACTTTTTTCATCTCAGGGATTCATTTTGGGATGGTAACTAAAGTTTAAAGCAGAAATAGGGGCACCTTTAAAATTTTCATTTTTGACCAAAATCGATGGGTCCGGTGCTTAGGGAATTTCTCACATGCCACAAAACCGTTGAAGCTCCTGTTCAAAAATCATGCTCCGAAATCAACTTTTTTCATCTCAGGGATTCATTTTGGGATGGTAACTAAAGTTTAAAGCAGAAATAGGGGCACTTTTAAAATTTTCATTTTTGACCAAAATCGATGGGTCCGGGGCTTATGGAATTTCTCATATGCCCCAAAACCGTTGAAGCTCCTGTTAAAAATCATGCTCCGAAATCAACTTTTTTCATCTCAGGGATTCATTTTGGGATGGTAACTAAAGTTTAAAGCAGAAATAGGGGCACTTTTAAAATTTTCATTTTTGACCAAAATCGATGGGTCCGGGGCTTAGGGAATTTCTCATATGCCCCAAATCCGTTGAAGCTCCTGTTCAAAAATCATGCTCCGAAATCAACTTTTTTCATCTCAGGGATTCATTTTGGGATGGTAACTAAAGTTTAAAGCAGAAATAGGGGCACTTTTAACATTTTCATTTTTGACCAAAATCGATGGGTCCGGGGCTTAGGGAATTTCTCATATGCCACAAAACCGTTGAAGCTCCTGTTCAAAAATCATGCTCCGAAATCAACTTTTTCATCTCAGGGATTCATTTTGGGATGGTAACTAAAGTTTAAAGCAGAAATAGGGGCACTTTTAAAATTTTCATTTTTGACCAAAATCGATGGGTCCGGGGCTTAGGGAATTTCTCATATGCCCCAAATCCGTTAAAGCTCCTGTTCAAAAATCATGCTCCGAAATCAACTTTTTTCATCTCAGGGATTCATTTTGGGATGGTAACTAAAGTTTAAAGCAGAAATAGGGGCACTTTTAAAATTTTCATTTTTGACCAAAATCGATGGGTCCGGGGCATAGGGAATTTCTCATATGCCACAAAACCGTTAAAGCTCCTGTTCAAAAATCATGCTCCGAAATCAACTTTTTTCATCTCAGGGATTCATTTTGGGATGGTAACTAAAGTTTAAAGCAGAAATAGGGGCACTTTTAAAATTTTCATTTTTGACCAAAATTGATGGGTCCGGGGCTTAGGGAATTTCTCATATGCCCCAAACCCGTTGAAGCTCCTGTTCAAAAATCATGCTCCGAAATCAACTTTTTTCATCTCAGGGATTCATTTTGGGATGGTAACTAAAGTTTAAAGCAGAAATAGGGGCACTTTTAAAATTTTCATTTTTGACCAAAATCGATGGGTCCGGGGCTTAGGGAATTTCTCATATGCCACAAAACCGTTGAAGCTCCTGTTCAAAAATCATGCTCCGAAATCAACTTTTTTCATCTCAGGGATTCATTTTGGGATGGTAACTAAAGTTTAAAGCAGAAATAGGGGCACTTTTAAAATTTTCATTTTTGACCAAAATCGATGGGTCCGGGGCTTAGGGAATTTCTCATATGCCACAAAACCGTTGAAGCTCCTGTTCAAAAATCATGCTCCGAAATCAACTTTTTTCATCTCTGGGATTCATTTTGGGATGGTAACTAAAGTTTAAAGCAGAAATAGGGGCACTTTTAAAATTTTCATTTTTGACCAAAATCGATGGGTCCGGGGCTTAGGGAATTTCTCATATGCCACAAAACAGTTGAAGCTCCTGTTCAAAAATCATGCTCCGAAATCAACTTTTTTCATCTCAGGGATTCATTTTGGGATGGTAACTAAAGTTTAAAGCAGAAATATGGGCACTTTTAAAATTTTCATTTTTGACCAAAATCGATGGGTCCGGGGCTTAGGGAATTTCTCATATGCCCCAAAACCGTTGAAGCTCCTGTTCAAAAATCATGCTCCGAAATCAATTTTTTTCATCTCAGGGATTCATTTTTTGATGGTAACTAAAGTTTAAAGCAGAAATAGGGGCACTTTTAAAATTTTCATTTTTGACCAAAATCGATGGGTCCGGGCTTATGGAATTTCTTATATGCCCCAAAACCGTTGAAGCTCCTGTTAAAAAATCATGCTCCAAAATCAACTTTTTTCATCTCAGGGATTCATTTTGGGATGGTAACTAAAGTTTAAAGCAGAAATAGGGGCACTTTTAAAATTTTCATTTTTGACCAAAATCGATGGGTCCGGGGCTTAGGGAATTTCTCATATGCCCCAAATCCGTTGAAGCTCCTGTTCAAAAATCATGCCCCGAAATCAACTTTTTTCATCTCAGGGATTCATTTTGTGATGGTAACTAAAGTTTAAAGCAGAAATAGGGGCACTTTTAAAATTTTCATTTTTGACCAAAATCGATGGGTCCGGGGCTTAGGGAATTTCTCATATGCCACAAAACAGTTGAAGCTCCTGTTCAAAAATCATGCTCCGAAATCAACTTTTTTCATCTCAGGGATTCATTTTGGGATGGTAACTAAAGTTTAAAGCAGAAATAGGGGCACTTTAAAAATTTTCATTTTTGACCAAAATCGATGGGTCCGGGGCTTAGGGAATTTCTCATATGCCCCAAACCCGTTGAAGCTCCTGTTCAAAAATCATGCTCCGAAATCAACTTTTTTCATCTCAGGGATTCATTTTGGGATGGTAACTAAAGTTTAAAGCAGAAATAGGGGCACTTTTAAAATTTTCATTTTTGACCAAAATCGATGGGTCCGGGGCTTAGGGAATTTCTCATATGCCACAAAACAGTTGAAGCTCCTGTTCAAAAATCATGCTCTGAAATCAACTTTTTTCATCTCAGGGATTCATTTTAGGATGGTAACTAAAGTTTAAAGCAGAAATAGGGGCACTTTTAAAATTTTCATTTTTGACCAAAATCGATGGATCCAGGGCTTAGGGAATTTCTCATATGCCCCAAAACCGTTGAAGCTCCTGTTCAAAAATCATGCTCCGAAATCAACTTTTTTCATCTCAGGGATTCATTTTGGGATGGTAACTAAAGTTTAAAGCAGAAATATGGGCACTTTTAAAATTTTCATTTTTGACCAAAATCGATGGGTCCGGGGCTTATGGAATTTCTCATATGCCCCAAAACCGTTGAAGCTCCTGTTCAAAAATCATGCTCCGAAATCAACTTTTTTCATCTCAGGGATTCATTTTGGGATGGTAACTAAAGTTTAAAGCAGAAATAGCGGCACTTTTAAAATTTTCATTTTTGGCCAAAATCGATGGGTCCGGGGCTTAGGGAATTTCTCATATGCCACAAAACAGTTGAAGCTCCTGTTCAAAAATCATGCTCCGAAATCAACTTTTTTCATCTCAGGGATTCATTTTGGGATGGTAACTAAAGTTTAAAGCAGAAATAGGGGCACTTTTAAAATGTTCATTTTTGACCAAAATCGATGGGTCCGGGGCTTAGGGAATTTCTCATATGCCACAAAACCGTTGAAGCTCCTGTTCAAAAATCATGCTCCGAAATCAACTTTTTTTTCATCTCAGGGATTCATTTTGGGATGGTAACTAAAGTTTAAAGCAGAAATAGGGGCACTTTTAAAATTTTAATTTTTGACCAAAATCGATGGGTCCGGGGCTTAGGGAATTTCTCATATGCCACAAAACAGTTGAAGCTCCTGTTCAAAAATCATGCTCTGAAATCAACTTTTTTCATCTTAGGGATTCATTTTGGGATGGTAACTAAAGTTTAAAGCAGAAATAGGGGCACTTTTAAAATTTTCATTTTTGACCAAAATCGATGGGTCCGGGGCTTAGGGAATTTCTCATATGCCCCAAACCCGTTGAAGCTCCTGTTCAAAAATCATGCTCCGAAATCAACTTTTTTCATCTCAGGGATTCATTTTGGGATGGTAACTAAAGTTTAAAGCAGAAATAGCGGCACTTTTAAAATTTTCATTTTTGGCCAAAATCGATGGGTCCGGGGCTTATGGAATTTCTCATATGCCCCAAAACCGTTGAAGCTCCTGTTAAAAAATCATGCTCCGAAATCAACTTTTTTCATCTCAGGGATTCATTTTGGGATGGTAACTAAAGTTTAAAGCAGAAATAGGGGCACTTTTAAAATTTTCATTTTTGACCAAAATCGATGGGTCCGGGGCTTAGGGAATTTCTCATATGCCCCAAATCCGTTGAAGCTCCTGTTCAAAAATCATGCTCCGAAATCAACTTTTTTCATCTCAGGGATTAATTTTGGGATGGTAACTAAAGTTTAAAGCAGAAATAGGGGCACTTTTAAAATGTTCACTTTTGACCAAAATCGATGGGTCCGGGGCTTAGGGAATTTCTCATATGCCACAAAACCGTTGAAGCTCCTGTTCAAAAATCATGCTCCGAAATCAACTTTTTTCATCTCAGGGATTCATTTTGGGATGGTAACTAAAGTTTAAAGCAGAAATAGGGGCACTTTTAAAATTTTCATTTTTGACCAAAATCGATGGGTCCGGGGCTTAGGGAATTTCTCATATGCCACAAAACAGTTGAAGCTCCTGTTCAAAAATCATGCTCTGAAATCAACTTTTTTCATCTTAGGGATTCATTTTGGGATGGTAACTAAAGTTTAAAGCAGAAATAGGGGCACTTTAAAAATTTTCATTTTTGACCAAAATCGATGGGTCCGGGGCTTAGGGAATTTCTCATATGCCCCAAACCCGTTGAAGCTCCTGTTCAAAAATCATGCTCCGAAATCAACTTTTTTCATCTCAGGGATTCATTTTGGGATGGTAACTAAAGTTTAAAGCAGAAATAGGGGCACCTTTAAAATTTTCATTTTTGACCAAAATCGATGGGTCCGGTGCTTAGGGAATTTCTCACATGCCACAAAACCGTTGAAGCTCCTGTTCAAAAATCATGCTCTGAAATCAACTTTTTTCATCTCAGGGATTCATTTTGGGATGGTAACTAAAGTTTAAAGCAGAAATAGGGGCACTTTTAAAATTTTCATTTTTGACCAAAATCGATGGGTCCGGGGCTTATGGAATTTCTCATATGCCCCAAAACCGTTGAAGCTCCTGTTAAAAAATCATGCTCCGAAATCAACTTTTTTCATCTCAGGGATTCATTTTGGGATGGTAACTAAAGTTTAAAGCAGAAATAGGGGCACTTTTAAAATTTTCATTTTTGACCAAAATCGATGGGTCCGGGGCTTAGGGAATTTCTCATATGCCCCAAATCCGTTGAAGCTCCTGTTCAAAAATCATGCTCCGAAATCAACTTTTTTCATCTCAGGGATTCATTTTGGGATGGTAACTAAAGTTTAAAGCAGAAATAGGGGCACTTTTAACATTTTCATTTTTGACCAAAATCGATGGGTCCGGGGCTTAGGGAATTTCTCATATGCCACAAAACCGTTGAAGCTCCTGTTCAAAAATCATGCTCCGAAATCAACTTTTTCATCTCAGGGATTCATTTTGGGATGGTAACTAAAGTTTAAAGCAGAAATAGGGGCACTTTTAAAATTTTCATTTTTGACCAAAATCGATGGGTCCGGGGCTTAGGGAATTTCTCATATGCCCCAAATCCGTTAAAGCTCCTGTTCAAAAATCATGCTCCGAAATCAACTTTTTTCATCTCAGGGATTCATTTTGGGATGGTAACTAAAGTTTAAAGCAGAAATAGGGGCACTTTTAAAATTTTCATTTTTGACCAAAATCGATGGGTCCGGGGCATAGGGAATTTCTCATATGCCACAAAACCGTTAAAGCTCCTGTTCAAAAATCATGCTCCGAAATCAACTTTTTTCATCTCAGGGATTCATTTTGGGATGGTAACTAAAGTTTAAAGCAGAAATAGGGGCACTTTTAAAATTTTCATTTTTGACCAAAATTGATGGGTCCGGGGCTTAGGGAATTTCTCATATGCCCCAAACCCGTTGAAGCTCCTGTTCAAAAATCATGCTCCGAAATCAACTTTTTTCATCTCAGGGATTCATTTTGGGATGGTAACTAAAGTTTAAAGCAGAAATAGGGGCACTTTTAAAATTTTCATTTTTGACCAAAATCGATGGGTCCGGGGCTTAGGGAATTTCTCATATGCCACAAAACCGTTGAAGCTCCTGTTCAAAAATCATGCTCCGAAATCAACTTTTTTCATCTCAGGGATTCATTTTGGGATGGTAACTAAAGTTTAAAGCAGAAATAGGGGCACTTTTAAAATTTTCATTTTTGACCAAAATCGATGGGTCCGGGGCTTAGGGAATTTCTCATATGCCACAAAACCGTTGAAGCTCCTGTTCAAAAATCATGCTCCAAAATCAACTTTTTTCATCTCTGGGATTCATTTTGGGATGGTAACTAAAGTTTAAAGCAGAAATAGGGGCACTTTTAAAATTTTCATTTTTGACCAAAATCGATGGGTCCGGGGCTTAGGGAATTTCTCATATGCCACAAAACAGTTGAAGCTCCTGTTCAAAAATCATGCTCCGAAATCAACTTTTTTCATCTCAGGGATTCATTTTGGGATGGTAACTAAAGTTTAAAGCAGAAATATGGGCACTTTTAAAATTTTCATTTTTGACCAAAATCGATGGGTCCGGGGCTTAGGGAATTTCTCATATGCCCCAAAACCGTTGAAGCTCCTGTTCAAAAATCATGCTCCGAAATCAATTTTTTTCATCTCAGGGATTCATTTTTTGATGGTAACTAAAGTTTAAAGCAGAAATAGGGGCACTTTTAAAATTTTCATTTTTGACCAAAATCGATGGGTCCGGGCTTATGGAATTTCTTATATGCCCCAAAACCGTTGAAGCTCCTGTTAAAAAATCATGCTCCAAAATCAACTTTTTTCATCTCAGGGATTCATTTTGGGATGGTAACTAAAGTTTAAAGCAGAAATAGGGGCACTTTTAAAATTTTCATTTTTGACCAAAATCGATGGGTCCGGGGCTTAGGGAATTTCTCATATGCCCCAAATCCGTTGAAGCTCCTGTTCAAAAATCATGCCCCGAAATCAACTTTTTTCATCTCAGGGATTCATTTTGTGATGGTAACTAAAGTTTAAAGCAGAAATAGGGGCACTTTTAAAATTTTCATTTTTGACCAAAATCGATGGGTCCGGGGCTTAGGGAATTTCTCATATGCCACAAAACAGTTGAAGCTCCTGTTCAAAAATCATGCTCCGAAATCAACTTTTTTCATCTCAGGGATTCATTTTGGGATGGTAACTAAAGTTTAAAGCAGAAATAGGGGCACTTTAAAAATTTTCATTTTTGACCAAAATCGATGGGTCCGGGGCTTAGGGAATTTCTCATATGCCCCAAACCCGTTGAAGCTCCTGTTCAAAAATCATGCTCCGAAATCAACTTTTTTCATCTCAGGGATTCATTTTGGGATGGTAACTAAAGTTTAAAGCAGAAATAGGGGCACTTTTAAAATTTTCATTTTTGACCAAAATCGATGGGTCCGGGGCTTAGGGAATTTCTCATATGCCACAAAACAGTTGAAGCTCCTGTTCAAAAATCATGCTCTGAAATCAACTTTTTTCATCTCAGGGATTCATTTTAGGATGGTAACTAAAGTTTAAAGCAGAAATAGGGGCACTTTTAAAATTTTCATTTTTGACCAAAATCGATGGATCCAGGGCTTAGGGAATTTCTCATATGCCCCAAAACCGTTGAAGCTCCTGTTCAAAAATCATGCTCCGAAATCAACTTTTTTCATCTCAGGGATTCATTTTGGGATGGTAACTAAAGTTTAAAGCAGAAATATGGGCACTTTTAAAATTTTCATTTTTGACCAAAATCGATGGGTCCGGGGCTTATGGAATTTCTCATATGCCCCAAAACCGTTGAAGCTCCTGTTAAAAAATCATGCTCCGAAATCAACTTTTTTCATCTCAGGGATTCATTTTGGGATGGTAACTAAAGTTTAAAGCAGAAATAGGGGCACTTTAAAAATTTTCATTTTTGACCAAAATCGATGGGTCCGGGGCTTAGGGAATTTCTCATATGCCCCAAACCCGTTGAAGCTCCTGTTCAAAAATCATGCTCCGAAATCAACTTTTTTCATCTCAGGGATTCATTTTGGGATGGTAACTAAAGTTTAAAGCAGAAATAGGGGCACTTTTAAAATTTTCATTTTTGACCAAAATCGATGGGTCCGGGGCTTAGGGAATTTCTCATATGCCACAAAACAGTTGAAGCTCCTGTTCAAAAATCATGCTCTGAAATCAACTTTTTTCATCTCAGGGATTCATTTTAGGATGGTAACTAAAGTTTAAAGCAGAAATAGGGGCACTTTTAAAATTTTCATTTTTGACCAAAATCGATGGATCCAGGGCTTAGGGAATTTCTCATATGCCCCAAAACCGTTGAAGCTCATGTTCAAAAATCATGCTCCGAAATCAACTTTTTTCATCTCAGGGATTCATTTTGGGATGGTAACTAAAGTTTAAAGCAGAAATATGGGCACTTTTAAAATTTTCATTTTTGACCAAAATCGATGGGTCCGGGGCTTATGGAATTTCTCATATGCCCCAAAACCGTTGAAGCTCCTGTTAAAAAATCATGCTCCGAAATCAACTTTTTTCATCTCAGGGATTCATTTTGGGATGGTAACTAAAGTTTAAAGCAGAAATAGGGGCACTTTTAAACTGTTCATTTTTGACCAAAATCGATGGGTCCGGGGCTTAGGGAATTTCTCATATGCCACAAAACCGTTGAAGCTCCTGTTCAAAAATCATGCTCCGAAATCAACTTTTTTTCATCTCAGGGATTCATTTTGGGATGGTAACTAAAGTTTAAAGCAGAAATAGGGGCACTTTTAAAATGTTCATTTTTGACCAAAATCGATGGGTCCGGGGCTTAGGGAATTTCTCATATGCCACAAAATCGTTGAAGCTCCTGTTCAAAAATCATGCTCCGAAATCAACTTTTTTTCATCTCAGGGATTCATTTTGGGATGGTAACTAAAGTTTAAAGCAGAAATAGGGGCACTTTTAAAATTTTAATTTTTGACCAAAATCGATGGGTCCGGGGCTTAGGGAATTTCTCATATGCCACAAAACAGTTGAAGCTCCTGTTCAAAAATCATGCTCTGAAATCAACTTTTTTCATCTTAGGGATTCATTTTGGGATGGTAACTAAAGTTTAAAGCAGAAATAGGGGCACTTTTAAAATTTTCATTTTTGACCAAAATCGATGGGTCCGGGGCTTAGGGAATTTCTCATATGCCACAAAACCGTTGAAGCTCCTGTTCAAAAATCATGCTCCGAAATCAACTTTTTTCATCTCAGGGATTCATTTTGGGATGGTAACTAAAGTTTAAAGCAGAAATAGGGGCACTTTAAAAATTTTCATTTTTGACCAAAATCGATGGGTCCAGGGCTTAGGGAATTTCTCATATGCCCCAAACCCGTTGAAGCTCCTGTTCAAAAATCATGCTCCGAAATCAACTTTTTTCATCTCAGGGATTCATTTTGGGATGGTAACTAAAGTTTAAAGCAGAAATAGGGGCACTTTTAAATTTTTTTCATTTTTAACCAAAATCGATGGGTCCGGGGCTTAGGGAATTTCTCATATGCCCCAAATCCGTTGAAGCTCCTGTTCAAAAATCATGCTCCGAAATCAACTTTTTTCATCTCAGGGATTCATTTTGGGATGGTAACTAAAGTTTAAAGCAGAAATAGGGGCACTTTTAAAATGTTCATTTTTGACCAAAATCGATGGGTCCGGGGCTTAGGGAATTTCTCATATGCCACAAAACCGTTGAAGCTCCTGTTCAAAAATCATGCTCCGAAATCAACTTTTTTCATCTCAGGGATTCATTTTGGTATGGTAACTAAAGTTTAAAGCAGAAATAGGGGCACTTTTAAAATGTTCATTTTTTAACCAAAATCGATGGGTCCGGGGCTTAGGGAATTTCTCATATGCCCCAAAACCGTTGAAGCTCCTGTTCAAAAATCATGCTCCGAAATCAACTTTTTTTTCATCTCAGGGATTCATTTTGGGATGGTAACTAAAGTTTAAAGCAGAAATAGGGGCACTTTTAAAATTTTAATTTTTGACCAAAATCGATGGGTCCGGGGCTTAGGGAATTTCTCATATGCCACAAAACAGTTGAAGCTCCTGTTCAAAAATCATGCTCTGAAATCAACTTTTTTCATCTTAGGGATTCATTTTGGGATGGTAACTAAAGTTTAAAGCAGAAATATGGGCACTTTTAAAATTTTCATTTTTGACCAAAATCGATGGGTCCGGGGCTTAGGGAATTTCTCATATGGCACAAAACCGTTGAAGCTCCTGTTCAAAAATCATGCTCCGAAATCAACTTTTTTTATCTCAGGGATTCATTTTGGGATGGTAACTAAAGTTTAAAGCAGAAATAGGGGCACTTTAAAAATTTTCATTTTTGACCAAAATCGATGGGTCCGGGGCTTAGGGAATTTCTCATATGCCCCAAACCCGTTGAAGCTCCTGTTCAAAAATCATGCTCCGAAATCAACTTTTTTCATCTCAGGGATTCATTTTGGGATGGTAACTAAAGTTTAAAGCAGAAATAGCGGCACTTTTAAAATTTTCATTTTTGGCCAAAATCGATGGGTCCGGGGCTTATGGAATTTCTCATATGCCCCAAAACAGTTGAAGCTCCTGTTAAAAAATCATGCTCCGAAATCAACTTTTTTCATCTCAGGGATTCATTTTGGGATGGTAACTAAAGTTTAAAGCAGAAATAGGGGCACTTTTAAAATTTTCATTTTTGACCAAAATCGATGGGTCCGGGGCTTAGGGAATTTCTCATATGCCCCAAATCCGTTGAAGCTCCTGTTCAAAAATCATGCTCCGAAATCAACTTTTTTCATCTCAGGGATTAATTTTGGGATGGTAACTAAAGTTTAAAGCAGAAATAGGGGCACTTTTAAAATGTTCATTTTTGACCAAAATCGATGGGTCCGGGGCTTAGGGAATTTCTCATATGCCACAAAACCGTTGAAGCTCCTATTCAAAAATCATGCTCCGAAATCAACTTTTTTCATCTCAGGGATTCATTTTGGGATGGTAACTAAAGTTTAAAGCAGAAATAGGGGCACTTTTAAAATTTTCATTTTTGACCAAAATCGATGGGTCCGGGGCTTAGGGAATTTCTCATAAGCCACAAAACAGTTGAAGCTCCTGTTCAAAAATCATGCTCTGAAATCAACTTTTTTCATCTTAGGGATTCATTTTGGGATGGTAACTAAAGTTTAAAGCAGAAATAGGGGCACTTTTAAAATTTTCATTTTTGACCAAAATCGATGGGTCCGGGGCTTAGGGAATTTCTCATATGCCACAAAACTGTTGAAGCTCCTGTTCAAAAATCATGCTCCGAAATCAACTTTTTTCATCTCAGGGATTCATTTTGGGATGGTAACTAAAGTTTAAAGCAGAAATAGGGGCACTTTAAAAATTTTCATTTTTGACCAAAATCGATGGGTCCGGGGCTTAGGGAATTTCTCATATGCCCCAAACCCGTTGAAGCTCCTGTTCAAAAATCATGCTCCGAAATCAACTTTTTTCATCTCAGGGATTCATTTTGGGATGGTAACTAAAGTTTAAAGCAGAAATAGGGGCACTTTTAAAATTTTCATTTTTGACCAAAATCGATGGGTCCGGGGCTTAGGGAATTTCTCATATGCCACAAACCCGTTGAAGCTCCTGTTCAAAAATCATGCTCCTAAATCAACTTTTTTCATCTCAGGGATTCATTTTGGGATGGTAACTAAAGTTTAAAGCAGAAATAGGGGCACTTTTAAAATTTAAATTTTTGACCAAAATCGATGGGTCCGGGGCTTAGGGAATTTCTCATATGCCACAAAACCGTTGAAGCTCCTGTTCAAAAATCATGCTCCGAAATCAACTTTTTTCATCTCAGGGATTCATTTTGGGATGGTAACTAAAGTTTAAAGCAGAAATAGGGGCACCTTTAAAATTTTCATTTTTGACCAAAATCGATGGGTCCGGGGCTTAGGGAATTTCACACATGCCACAAAACCGTTGAAGCTCCTGTTCAAAAATCATGCTCTGAAATCAACTTTTTTCATCTCAGGGATTCATTTTGGGATGGTAACTAAAGTTTAAAGCAGAAATAGGGGCACTTTTAAAATTTTCATTTTTGACCAAAATCGATGGGTCCGGGGCTTATGGAATTTCTCATATGCCCCAAAACCGTTGAAGCTCCTGTTAAAAAATCATGCTCCGAAATCAACTTTTTTCATCTCAGGGATTCATTTTGGGATGGTAACTAAAGTTTAAAGCAGAAATAGGGGCACTTTTAAAATTTTCATTTTTGACCAAAATCGATGGGTCCGGGGCTTAGGGAATTTCTCATATGCCCCAAATCCGTTGAAGCTCCTGTTCAAAAATCATGCTCCGAAATCAACTTTTTTCATCTCAGGGATTCATTTTGGGATCTTAACTAAAGTTTAAAGCAGAAATAGGGGCACTTTTAACATTTTCATTTTTGACCAAAATCGATGGGTCCGGGGCTTAGGGAATTTCTCATATGCCACAAAACCGTTGAAGCTCCTGTTCAAAAATCATGCTCCGAAATCAACTTTTTTCATCTCAGGGATTCATTTTGGGATGGTAACTAAAGTTTAAAGCAGAAATAGGGGCACTTTTAAAATTTTCATTTTTGACCAAAATCGATGGGTCCGGGGCTTAGGGAATTTCTCATATGCCCCAAATCCGTTAAAGCTCCTGTTCAAAAATCATGCTCCGAAATCAACTTTTTTCATCTCAGGGATTCATTTTGGGATGGTAACTAAAGTTTAAAGCAGAAATAGGGGCACTTTTAAAATTTTCATTTTTGACCAAAATCGATGGGTCCGGGGCTTAGGGAATTTCTCATATGCCACAAAACCGTTAAAGCTCCTGTTCAAAAATCATGCTCCGAAATCAACTTTTTTCATCTCAGGGATTCATTTTGGGATGGTAACTAAAGTTTAAAGCAGAAATAGGGGCACTTTTAAAATGTTAATTTTTGACCAAAATCGATGGGTCCGGGGCTTAGGGAATTTCTCATATGCCACAAAACCGTTGAAGCTCCTGTTCAAAAATCATGCTCCAAAATCAACTTTTTTCATCTCAGGGATTCATTTTGGGATGGTAACTAAAGTTTAAAGCAGAAATAGGGGCACTTTTAAAATTTTCATTTTTGACCAAAATCGATGGGTCCGGGGCTAAGGGAATTTCTCATATGCCACAAAACAGTTGAAGCTCCTGTTCAAAAATCATGCTCCGAAATCAACTTTTTTTTCATCTCAGGGATTCATTTTGGGATGGTAACTAAAGTTTAAAGCAGAAATAGGGGCACTTTTAAAATTTAAATTTTTGACCAAAATCGATGGGTCCGGGGCTTAGGGAATTTCTCATATGCCACAAAACCGTTAAAGCTCCTGTTCAAAAATCATGCTCCGAAATCAACTTTTTTCATCTCAGGGATTCATTTTGGGATGGTAACTAAAGTTTAAAGCAGAAATAGGGGCACTTTTAACATTTTCATTTTTGACCAAAATCGATGGGTCCGGGGCTTAGGGAATTTCTCATATGCCACAAAACCGTTGAAGCTCCTGTTCAAAAATCATGCTCCGAAATCAACTTTTTTCATCTCAGGGATTCATTTTGGGATGGTAACTAAAGTTTAAAGCAGAAATAGGGGCACTTTTAAAATTTTCATTTTTGACCAAAATCGATGGGTCCGGGGCTTAGGGAATTTCTCATATGCCACAAAACCGTTGAAGCTCCTGTTCAAAAATCATGCTCCAAAATCAACTTTTTTCATCTCAGGGATTCATTTTGGGATGGTAACTAAAGTTTAAAGCAGAAATAGGGGCACTTTTAAAATTTTCATTTTTGACCAAAATCGATGGGTCCGGGGCTTAGGGAATTTCTCATATGCCACAAAACAGTTGAAGCTCCTGTTCAAAAATCATGCTCCGAAATCAACTTTTTTTTCATCTCAGGGATTCATTTTGGGATGGTAACTAAAGTTTAAAGCAGAAATAGGGGCACTTTTAAAATTTTAATTTTTGACCAAAATCGATGGGTCCGGGGCTTAGGGAATTTCTCATATGCCACAAAACAGTTGAAGCTCCTGTTCAAAAATCATGCTCTGAAATCAACTTTTTTCATCTTAGGGATTCATTTTGGGATGGTAACTAAAGTTTAAAGCAGAAATAGGGGCACTTTTAAAATTTTCATTTTTGACCAAAATCGATGGGTCCGGGGCTTAGGGAATTTCTCATATGGCACAAAACCGTTGAAGCTCCTGTTCAAAAATCATGCTCCGAAATCAACTTTTTTCATCTCAGGGATTCATTTTGGGATGGTAACTAAAGTTTAAAGCAGAAATAGGGGCACTTTAAAAATTTTCATTTTTGACCAAAATCGATGGGTCCGGGGCTTAGGGAATTTCTCATATGCCCCAAACCCGTTGAAGCTCCTGTTCAAAAATCATGCTCCGAAATCAACTTTTTTCATCTCAGGGATTCATTTTGGGATGGTAACTAAAGTTTAAAGCAGAAATAGCGGCACTTTTAAAATTTTCATTTTTGGCCAAAATCGATGGGTCCGGGGCTTATGGAATTTCTCATATGCCCCAAAACAGTTGAAGCTCCTGTTAAAAAAATCATGCTCCGAAATCAACTTTTTTCATCTCAGGGATTCATTTTGGGATGGTAACTAAAGTTTAAAGCAGAAATAGGGGCACTTTTAAAATTTTCATTTTTGACCAAAATCGATGGGTCCGGGGCTTAGGGAATTTCTCATATGCCCCAAATCCGTTGAAGCTCCTGTTCAAAAATCATGCTCCGAAATCAACTTTTTCATCTCAGGGATTAATTTTGGGATGGTAACTAAAGTTTAAAGCAGAAATAGGGGCACTTTTAAATTGTTCATTTTTGACCAAAATCGATGGGTCCGGGGCTTAGGGAATTTCTCATATGCCACAAAACCGTTGAAGCTCCTGTTCAAAAATCATGCTCCGAAATCAACTTTTTTCATCTCAGGGATTCATTTTGGGATGGTAACTAAAGTTTAAAGCAGAAATAGGGGCACTTTTAAAATTTTCATTTTTGACCAAAATCGATGGGTCCGGGGCTTAGGGAATTTTTCATATGCCACAAAACAGTTGAAGCTCCTGTTCAAAAATCATGCTCTGAAATCAACTTTTTTCATCTTAGGGATTCATTTTGGGATGGTAACTAAAGTTTAAAGCAGAAATAGGGGCACTTTTAAAATTTTCATTTTTGACCAAAATCGATGGGTCCGGGGCTTAGGGAATTTCTCATATGCCACAAAACCGTTGAAGCTCCTGTTCAAAAATCATGCTCCGAAATCAACTTTTTTCATCTCAGGGATTCATTTTCGGATGGTAACTAAAGTTTAAAGCAGAAATAGGGGCACTTTAAAAATTTTCATTTTTGACCAAAATCGATGGGTCCGGGGCTTAGGGAATTTCTCATATGCCCCAAACCCGTTGAAGCTCCTGTTCAAAAATCATGCTCCGAAATCAACTTTTTTCATCTCAGGGATTCATTTTGGGATGGTAACTAAAGTTTAAAGCAGAAATAGGGGCACTTTTAAAATTTTCATTTTTGACCAAAATCGATGGGTCCGGGGCTTAGGGAATTTCTCATATGCCACAAAACCGTTGAAGCTCCTGTTCAAAAATCATGCTCCGAAATCAACTTTTTTCATCTCAGGGATTCATTTTGGTATGGTAACTAAAGTTTAAAGCAGAAATAGGGGCACTTTTAAAATTTTCATTTTTGACCAAAATAGATGGGTCCGGGGCTTAGGGAATTTCTCATATGCCCCAAACCCGTTGAAGCTCCTGTTCAAAAATCATGCTCCTAAATCAACTTTTTTCATCTCAGGGATTCATTTTGGGATGGTAACTAAAGTTTAAAGCAGAAATAGGGGCACTTTTAAAATTTAAATTTTTGACCAAAATCGATGGGTCCGGGGCTTAGGGAATTTCTCATATGCCACAAAACCGTTGAAGCTCCTGTTCAAAAATCATGCTCCGAAATCAACTTTTTTCATCTCAGGGATTCATTTTGGGATGGTAACTAAAGTTTAAAGCAGAAATAGGGGCACTTTTAAAATTTTCATTTTTGACCAAAATCGATTGGTCCGGGGCTTAGGGAATTTCTCATATGCCACAAAACAGTTGAAGCTCCTGTTCAAAAATCATGCTCTGAAATCAACTTTTTTCATCTTAGGGATTCATTTTGGGATGGTAACTAAAGTTTAAAGCAGAAATAGGGGCACTTTTAAAATTTTCATTTTTGACCAAAATCGATGGGTCCGGGGCTTAGGGAATTTCTCATATGCCACAAAACCGTTGAAGCTCCTGTTCAAAAATCATGCTCCGAAATCAACTTTTTTCATCTCAGGGATTCATTTTGGGATGGTAACTAAAGTTTAAAGCAGAAATAGGGGCACTTTAAAAATTTTCATTTTTGACCAAAATCGATGGGTCCGGGGCTTAGGGAATTTCTCATATGCCCCAAACCCGTTGAAGCTCCTGTTCAAAAATCATGCTCCGAAATCAACTTTTTTCATCTCAGGGATTCATTTTGGGATGGTAACTAAAGTTTAAAGCAGAAATAGGGGCACTTTTAAAATTTTCATTTTTGACCAAAATCGATGGGTCCGGGGCTTAGGGAATTTCTCATATGCCACAAAACCGTTGAAGCTCCTGTTCAAAAATCATGCTCTGAAATCAACTTTTTTCATCTCAGGGATTCATTTTGGGATGGTAACTAAAGTTTAAAGCAGAAATAGGGGCACTTTTAAAATTTTCATTTTTGACCAAAATCGATGGGTCCGGGGCTTATGGAATTTCTCATATGCCCCAAAACCGTTGAAGCTCCTGTTAAAAAATCATGCTCCGAAATCAACTTTTTTCATCTCAGGGATTCATTTTGGGATGGTAACTAAAGTTTAAAGCAGAAATAGGGGCACTTTTAAAATTTTCATTTTTGACCAAAATCGATGGGTCCGGGGCTTAGGGAATTTCTCATATGCCCCAAATCCGTTGAAGCTCCTGTTCAAAAATCATGCTCCGAAATCAACTTTTTTCATCTCAGGGATTCATTTTGGGATGGTAACTAAAGTTTAAAGCAGAAATAGGGGCACTTTTAACATTTTCATTTTTGACCAAAATCGATGGGTCCGGGGCTTAGGGAATTTCTCATATGCCACAAAACCGTTGAAGCTCCTGTTCAAAAATCATGCTCCGAAATCAACTTTTTTCATCTCAGGGATTCATTTTGGGATGGTAACTAAAGTTTAAAGCAGAAATAGGGGCACTTTTAAAATTTTCATTTTTGACCAAAATCGATGGGTCCGGGGCTCAGGGAATTTCTCATATGCCCCAAATCCGTTGAAGCTCCTGTTCAAAAATCATGCTCCGAAATCAACTTTTTTCATCTCAGGGATTCATTTTGGGATGGTAACTAAAGTTTAAAGCAGAAATAGGGGCACTTTTAAAATTTTCATTTTTGACCAAAATCGATGGGTCCAGGGCTTAGGGAATTTCTCATATGCCCCAAATCCGTTGAAGCTCCTGTTCAAAAATCATGCTCCGAAATCAACTTTTTTCATCTCAGGGATTCATTTTGGGATGGTAACTAAAGTTTAAAGCAGAAATAGGGGCACTTTTAAAATTTTCATTTTTGACCAAAATCGATGGGTCCGGGGCTTAGGGAATTTCTCATATGCCACAAAACAGTTGAAGCTCCTGTTCAAAAATCATGCTCTGAAATCAACTTTTTTCATCTCAGGGATTCATTTTAGGATGGTAACTAAAGTTTAAAGCAGAAATAGGGGCACTTTTAAAATTTTAATTTTTGACCAAAATCGATGGATCCAGGGCTTAGGGAATTTCTCATATGCCCCAAAACCGTTGAAGCTCCTGTTCAAAAATCATGCTCCGAAATCAACTTTTTTCATCTCAGGGATTCATTTTTTGATGGTAACTAAAGTTTAAAGCAGAAATAGGGGCACTTTTAAAATTTTCATTTTTGACCAAAATCGATGGGTCCGGGCTTATGGAATTTCTTATATGCCCCAAAACCGTTGAAGCTCCTGTTTAAAAATCATGCTCCAAAATCAACTTTTTTCATCTCAGGGATTCATTTTGGGATGGTAACTAAAGTTTAAAGCAGAAATAGGGGCACTTTTAAAATTTTCATTTTTGACCAAAATCGATGGGTCCGGGGCTTAGGGAATTTCTCATATGCCCCAAATCCGTTGAAGCTCCTGTTCAAAAATCATGCTCCGAAATCAACTTTTTTCATCTCAGGGATTCATTTTGGGATGGTAACTAAAGTTTAAAGCAGAAATAGGGGCACTTTTAAAATTTTCATTTTTGACCAAAATTGATGGGTCCGGGGCTTAGGGAATTTCTCATATGCCACAAAACAGTTGAAGCTCCTGTTCAAAAATCATGCTCTGAAATCAACTTTTTTCATCTCAGGGATTCATTTTGGGATGGTAACTAAAGTTTAAAGCAGAAATAGGGGCACTTTTAAAATTTTCATTTTTGACCAAATTCGATGGGTCCGGGGCTTAGGGAATTTCTCATATGCCACAAAACCATTGAAGCTCCTGTTCAAAAATCATGCTCCGAAATCAACTTTTTTCATCTCAGGGATTCATTTTGGGATGGTAACTAAAGTTTAAAGCAGAAATAGGGGCACTTTTAACATTTTCATTTTTGACCAAAATCGATGGGTCCGGGGCTTAGGGAATTTCTCATATGCCACAAAACCGTTGAAGCTCCTGTTCAAAAATCATGCTCCGAAATCAACTTTTTTCATCTCAGGGATTCATTTTGGGATGGTAACTAAAGTTTAAAGCAGAAATAGGGGCACTTTTAAAATTTTCATTTTTGACCAAAATCGATGGGTCCGGGGCTTAGGGAATTTCTCATATGCCACAAAACCGTTAAAGCTCCTGTTCAAAAATCATGCTCCGAAATCAACTTTTTTCATCTCAGGGATTCATTTTGGGATGGTAACTAAAGTTTAAAGCAGAAATAGGGGCACTTTTAAAATGTTCATTTTTGACCAAAATCGATGGGTCCGGGGCTTAGGGAATTTCTCATATGCCACAAAACCGTTGAAGCTCCTGTTCAAAAATCATGCTCCAAAATCAACTTTTTTCATCTCAGGGATTCATTTTGGGATGGTAACTAAAGTTTAAAGCAGAAATAGGGGCACTTTTAAAATTTTCATTTTTGACCAAAATCGATGGGTCCGGGGCTTAGGGAATTTCTCATATGCCACAAAACAGTTGAAGCTCCTGTTCAAAAATCATGCTCCGAAATCAACTTTTTTTTCATCTCAGGGATTCATTTTGGGATGGTAACTAAAGTTTAAAGCAGAAATAGGGGCACTTTTAACATTTTAATTTTTGACCAAAATCGATGGGTCCGGGGCTTAGGGAATTTCTCATATGCCACAAAACAGTTGAAGCTCCTGTTCAAAAATCATGCTCTGAAATCAACTTTTTTCATCTTAGGGATTCATTTTGGGATGGTAACTAAAGTTTAAAGCAGAAATAGGGGCACTTTTAAAATTTTCATTTTTGACCAAAATCGATGGGTCCGGGGCTTAGGGAATTTCTCATATGGCACAAAACCGTTGAAGCTCCTGTTCAAAAATCATGCTCCGAAATCAACTTTTTTCATCTCAGGGATTCATTTTGGGATGGTAACTAAAGTTTAAAGCAGAAATAGGGGCACTTTAAAAATTTTCATTTTTGACCAAAATCGATGGGTCCGGGGCTTAGGGAATTTCTCATATGCCCCAAACCCGTTGAAGCTCCTGTTCAAAAATCATGCTCCGAAATCAACTTTTTTCATCTCAGGGATTCATTTTGGGATGGTAACTAAAGTTTAAAGCAGAAATAGCGGCACTTTTAAAATTTTCATTTTTGGCCAAAATCGATGGGTCCGGGGCTTATGGAATTTCTCATATGCCCCAAAACAGTTGAAGCTCCTGTTAAAAAAATCATGCTCCGAAATCAACTTTTTTCATCTCAGGGATTCATTTTGGGATGGTAACTAAAGTTTAAAGCAGAAATAGGGGCACTTTTAAAATTTTCATTTTTGACCAAAATCGATGGGTCCGGGGCTTAGGGAATTTCTCATATGCCCCAAATCCGTTGAAGCTCCTGTTCAAAAATCATGCTCCGAAATCAACTTTTTCATCTCAGGGATTAATTTTGGGATGGTAACTAAAGTTTAAAGCAGAAATAGGGGCACTTTTAAATTGTTCATTTTTGACCAAAATCGATGGGTCCGGGGCTTAGGGAATTTCTCATATGCCACAAAACCGTTGAAGCTCCTGTTCAAAAATCATGCTCCGAAATCAACTTTTTTCATCTCAGGGATTCATTTTGGGATGGTAACTAAAGTTTAAAGCAGAAATAGGGGCACTTTTAAAATTTTCATTTTTGACCAAAATCGATGGGTCCGGGGCTTAGGGAATTTTTCATATGCCACAAAACAGTTGAAGCTCCTGTTCAAAAATCATGCTCTGAAATCAACTTTTTTCATCTTAGGGATTCATTTTGGGATGGTAACTAAAGTTTAAAGCAGAAATAGGGGCACTTTTAAAATTTTCATTTTTGACCAAAATCGATGGGTCCGGGGCTTAGGGAATTTCTCATATGCCACAAAACCGTTGAAGCTCCTGTTCAAAAATCATGCTCCGAAATCAACTTTTTTCATCTCAGGGATTCATTTTCGGATGGTAACTAAAGTTTAAAGCAGAAATAGGGGCACTTTAAAAATTTTCATTTTTGACCAAAATCGATGGGTCCGGGGCTTAGGGAATTTCTCATATGCCCCAAACCCGTTGAAGCTCCTGTTCAAAAATCATGCTCCGAAATCAACTTTTTTCATCTCAGGGATTCATTTTGGGATGGTAACTAAAGTTTAAAGCAGAAATAGGGGCACTTTTAAAATTTTCATTTTTGACCAAAATCGATGGGTCCGGGGCTTAGGGAATTTCTCATATGCCACAAAACCGTTGAAGCTCCTGTTCAAAAATCATGCTCCGAAATCAACTTTTTTCATCTCAGGGATTCATTTTGGTATGGTAACTAAAGTTTAAAGCAGAAATAGGGGCACTTTTAAAATTTTCATTTTTGACCAAAATAGATGGGTCCGGGGCTTAGGGAATTTCTCATATGCCCCAAACCCGTTGAAGCTCCTGTTCAAAAATCATGCTCCTAAATCAACTTTTTTCATCTCAGGGATTCATTTTGGGATGGTAACTAAAGTTTAAAGCAGAAATAGGGGCACTTTTAAAATTTAAATTTTTGACCAAAATCGATGGGTCCGGGGCTTAGGGAATTTCTCATATGCCACAAAACCGTTGAAGCTCCTGTTCAAAAATCATGCTCCGAAATCAACTTTTTTCATCTCAGGGATTCATTTTGGGATGGTAACTAAAGTTTAAAGCAGAAATAGGGGCACTTTTAAAATTTTCATTTTTGACCAAAATCGATTGGTCCGGGGCTTAGGGAATTTCTCATATGCCACAAAACAGTTGAAGCTCCTGTTCAAAAATCATGCTCTGAAATCAACTTTTTTCATCTTAGGGATTCATTTTGGGATGGTAACTAAAGTTTAAAGCAGAAATAGGGGCACTTTTAAAATTTTCATTTTTGACCAAAATCGATGGGTCCGGGGCTTAGGGAATTTCTCATATGCCACAAAACCGTTGAAGCTCCTGTTCAAAAATCATGCTCCGAAATCAACTTTTTTCATCTCAGGGATTCATTTTGGGATGGTAACTAAAGTTTAAAGCAGAAATAGGGGCACTTTAAAAATTTTCATTTTTGACCAAAATCGATGGGTCCGGGGCTTAGGGAATTTCTCATATGCCCCAAACCCGTTGAAGCTCCTGTTCAAAAATCATGCTCCGAAATCAACTTTTTTCATCTCAGGGATTCATTTTGGGATGGTAACTAAAGTTTAAAGCAGAAATAGGGGCACTTTTAAAATTTTCATTTTTGACCAAAATCGATGGGTCCGGGGCTTAGGGAATTTCTCATATGCCACAAAACCGTTGAAGCTCCTGTTCAAAAATCATGCTCTGAAATCAACTTTTTTCATCTCAGGGATTCATTTTGGGATGGTAACTAAAGTTTAAAGCAGAAATAGGGGCACTTTTAAAATTTTCATTTTTGACCAAAATCGATGGGTCCGGGGCTTATGGAATTTCTCATATGCCCCAAAACCGTTGAAGCTCCTGTTAAAAAATCATGCTCCGAAATCAACTTTTTTCATCTCAGGGATTCATTTTGGGATGGTAACTAAAGTTTAAAGCAGAAATAGGGGCACTTTTAAAATTTTCATTTTTGACCAAAATCGATGGGTCCGGGGCTTAGGGAATTTCTCATATGCCCCAAATCCGTTGAAGCTCCTGTTCAAAAATCATGCTCCGAAATCAACTTTTTTCATCTCAGGGATTCATTTTGGGATGGTAACTAAAGTTTAAAGCAGAAATAGGGGCACTTTTAACATTTTCATTTTTGACCAAAATCGATGGGTCCGGGGCTTAGGGAATTTCTCATATGCCACAAAACCGTTGAAGCTCCTGTTCAAAAATCATGCTCCGAAATCAACTTTTTTCATCTCAGGGATTCATTTTGGGATGGTAACTAAAGTTTAAAGCAGAAATAGGGGCACTTTTAAAATTTTCATTTTTGACCAAAATCGATGGGTCCGGGGCTCAGGGAATTTCTCATATGCCCCAAATCCGTTGAAGCTCCTGTTCAAAAATCATGCTCCGAAATCAACTTTTTTCATCTCAGGGATTCATTTTGGGATGGTAACTAAAGTTTAAAGCAGAAATAGGGGCACTTTTAAAATTTTCATTTTTGACCAAAATCGATGGGTCCAGGGCTTAGGGAATTTCTCATATGCCCCAAATCCGTTGAAGCTCCTGTTCAAAAATCATGCTCCGAAATCAACTTTTTTCATCTCAGGGATTCATTTTGGGATGGTAACTAAAGTTTAAAGCAGAAATAGGGGCACTTTTAAAATTTTCATTTTTGACCAAAATCGATGGGTCCGGGGCTTAGGGAATTTCTCATATGCCACAAAACAGTTGAAGCTCCTGTTCAAAAATCATGCTCTGAAATCAACTTTTTTCATCTCAGGGATTCATTTTAGGATGGTAACTAAAGTTTAAAGCAGAAATAGGGGCACTTTTAAAATTTTAATTTTTGACCAAAATCGATGGATCCAGGGCTTAGGGAATTTCTCATATGCCCCAAAACCGTTGAAGCTCCTGTTCAAAAATCATGCTCCGAAATCAACTTTTTTCATCTCAGGGATTCATTTTTTGATGGTAACTAAAGTTTAAAGCAGAAATAGGGGCACTTTTAAAATTTTCATTTTTGACCAAAATCGATGGGTCCGGGCTTATGGAATTTCTTATATGCCCCAAAACCGTTGAAGCTCCTGTTTAAAAATCATGCTCCAAAATCAACTTTTTTCATCTCAGGGATTCATTTTGGGATGGTAACTAAAGTTTAAAGCAGAAATAGGGGCACTTTTAAAATTTTCATTTTTGACCAAAATCGATGGGTCCGGGGCTTAGGGAATTTCTCATATGCCCCAAATCCGTTGAAGCTCCTGTTCAAAAATCATGCTCCGAAATCAACTTTTTTCATCTCAGGGATTCATTTTGGGATGGTAACTAAAGTTTAAAGCAGAAATAGGGGCACTTTTAAAATTTTCATTTTTGACCAAAATTGATGGGTCCGGGGCTTAGGGAATTTCTCATATGCCACAAAACAGTTGAAGCTCCTGTTCAAAAATCATGCTCTGAAATCAACTTTTTTCATCTCAGGGATTCATTTTGGGATGGTAACTAAAGTTTAAAGCAGAAATAGGGGCACTTTTAAAATTTTCATTTTTGACCAAATTCGATGGGTCCGGGGCTTAGGGAATTTCTCATATGCCACAAAACCATTGAAGCTCCTGTTCAAAAATCATGCTCCGAAATCAACTTTTTTCATCTCAGGGATTCATTTTGGGATGGTAACTAAAGTTTAAAGCAGAAATAGGGGCACTTTAAAAATTTTCATTTTTGACCAAAATCGATGGGTCCGGGGCTTAGGGAATTTCTCATATGCCCCAAACCCGTTGAAGCTCCTGTTCAAAAATCATGCTCCGAAATCAACTTTTTTCATCTCAGGGATTCATTTTGGGATGGTAACTAAAGTTTAAAGCAGAAATAGGGGCACTTTTAAAATTTTCATTTTTGACCAAAATCGATGGGTCCGGGGCTTAGGGAATTTCTCATATGCCACAAAACCGTTGAAGCTCCTGTTCAAAAATCATGCTCCGAAATCAACTTTTTTCATCTCAGGGATTCATTTTGGGATGGTAACTAAAGTTTAAAGCAGAAATAGGGGCACTTTTAAAATTTTAATTTTTAACCAAAATCGATGGGTCCGGGGCTTAGGGAATTTCTCATATGCCCCAAATCCGTTGAAGCTCCTGTTCAAAAATCATGCTCCGAAATCAACTTTTTTCATCTCAGGGATTCATTTTGGGATGGTAACTAAAGTTTAAAGCAGAAATAGGGGCACTTTTAAAATTTTCATTTTTGACCAAAATCGATGGGTCCGGGGCTTAGGGAATTTCTCATATGCCACAAAACAGTTGAAGCTCCTGTTCAAAAACCATGCTCTGAAATCAACTTTTTTCATCTCAGGGATTCATTTTAGGATGGTAACTAAAGTTTAAAGCAGAAATAGGGGCACTTTTAAAATTTTCATTTTTGACCAAAATCGATGGATCCAGGGCTTAGGGAATTTCTCATATGCCCCAAATCCGTTGAAGCTCCTGTTCAAAAATCATGCTCCGAAATCAACTTTTTTCATCTCAGGGATTCATTTTGGGATGGTAACTAAAGTTTAAAGCAGAAATAGGGGCACTTTTAAAATTTTCATTTTTGACCAAAATCGATGGGTCCAGGGCTTATGGAATTTCTCATATGCCCCAAAACCGTTGAAGCTCCTGTTAAAAAATCATGCTCCGAAATCAACTTTTTTCATCTCAGGGATTCATTTTAGGATGGTAACTAAAGTTTAAAGCAGAAATAGGGGCACTTTTAAAATTTTCATTTTTGACCAAAATCGATGGATCCAGGGCTTAGGGAATTTCTCATATGCCACAAAACAGTTGAAGCTCCTGTTCAAAAATCATGCTCTGAAATCAACTTTTTTCATCTCAGAGATTCATTTTGGGATGGTAACTAAAGTTTAAAGCAGAAATAGGGGCACTTTTAAAATTTTCATTTTTGACCAAATTCGATGGGTCCGGGGCTTAGGGAATTTCTCATATGCCACAAAACCATTGAAGCTCCTGTTCAAAAATCATGCTCCGAAATCAACTTTTTTCATCTCAGGGATTCATTTTGGGATGGTAACTAAAGTTTAAAGCAGAAATAGGGGCACTTTAAAAATTTTCATTTTTGACCAAAATCGATGGGTCCGGGGCTTAGGGAATTTCTCATATGCCCCAAACCCGTTGAAGCTCCTGTTCAAAAATCATGCTCCGAAATCAACTTTTTTCATCTCAGGGATTCATTTTGGGATGGTAACTAAAGTTTAAAGCAGAAATAGGGGCACTTTTAAAATTTTCATTTTTGACCAAAATCGATGGGTCCGGGGCTTAGGGAATTTCTCATATGCCACAAAACCGTTGAAGCTCCTGTTCAAAAATCATGCTCCGAAATCAACTTTTTTCATCTCAGGGATTCATTTTGGGATGGTAACTAAAGTTTAAAGCAGAAATAGGGGCACTTTTAAAATTTTAATTTTTAACCAAAATCGATGGGTCCGGGGCTTAGGGAATTTCTCATATGCCCCAAATCCGTTGAAGCTCCTGTTCAAAAATCATGCTCCGAAATCAACTTTTTTCATCTCAGGGATTCATTTTGGGATGGTAACTAAAGTTTAAAGCAGAAATAGGGGCACTTTTAAAATTTTCATTTTTGACCAAAATCGATGGGTCCGGGGCTTAGGGAATTTCTCATATGCCACAAAACAGTTGAAGCTCCTGTTCAAAAACCATGCTCTGAAATCAACTTTTTTCATCTCAGGGATTCATTTTAGGATGGTAACTAAAGTTTAAAGCAGAAATAGGGGCACTTTTAAAATTTTCATTTTTGACCAAAATCGATGGATCCAGGGCTTAGGGAATTTCTCATATGCCCCAAATCCGTTGAAGCTCCTGTTCAAAAATCATGCTCCGAAATCAACTTTTTTCATCTCAGGGATTCATTTTGGGATGGTAACTAAAGTTTAAAGCAGAAATAGGGGCACTTTTAAAATTTTCATTTTTGACCAAAATCGATGGGTCCAGGGCTTATGGAATTTCTCATATGCCCCAAAACCGTTGAAGCTCCTGTTAAAAAATCATGCTCCGAAATCAACTTTTTTCATCTCAGGGATTCATTTTGGGATGGTAACTAAAGTTTAAAGCAGAAATAGGGGCACTTTTAAAATTTTCATTTTTGACCAAAATCGATGGGTCCGGGGCTTAGGGAATTTCTCATATGCCCCAAATCCGTTGAAGCTCCTGTTCAAAAATCATGCTCCAAAATCAACTTTTTTCATCTCAGGGATTCATTTTGGGATGGTAACTAAAGTTTAAAGCAGAAATATGGGCACTTTTAAAATTTTCATTTTTGACCAAAATCGATGGGTCCGGGGCTTAGGGAATTTCTCATATGCCCCAAAACCGTTGAAGCTCCTGTTCAAAAATCATGCTCCGAAATCAACTTTTTTCATCTCAGGGATTCATTTTGGTATGTTAACTAAAGTTTAAAGCAGAAATAGGGGCACTTTTAAAATTTTCATTTTTGACCAAAATCGATGGGTCCGGGGCTTAGGGAATTTCTCATATGCCACAAAACCGTTGAAGCTCCTGTTCAAAAATCATGCTCCGAAATCAACTTTTTTCATCTCAGGGATTCATTTTGGGATGGTAACTAAAGTTTAAAGCAGAAATAGGGGCACTTTTAAAATTTTCATTTTTGACCAAAATCGATGGATCCGGGGCTTAGGGAATTTCTCATATGCCCCAAATCCGTTGAAGCTCCTGTTCAAAAATCATTCTCCGAAATCAACTTTTTTCATCTCAGGGATTCATTTTGGGATGGTAACTAAAGTTTAAAGCAGAAATAGGGGCACTTTTAAAATTTTCATTTTTGACCAAAATCGATGGGTCCAGGGCTTATGGAATTTCTCATATGCCCCAAAACCGTTGAAGCTCCTGTTAAAAAATCATGCTCCGAAATCAACTTTTTTCATCTCAGGGATTCATTTTGGGATGGTAACTAAAGTTTAAAGCAGAAATAGGGGCACTTTTAAAATTTTCATTTTTGACCAAAATCGATGGGTCCGGGGCTTAGGGAATTTCTCATATGCCCCAAATCCGTTGAAGCTCCTGTTCAAAAATCATGCTCCGAAATCAACTTTTTTCATCTCAGGGATTCATTTTGGGATGGTAACTAAAGTTTAAAGCAGAAATAGGGGCACTTTTAAAATGTTCATTTTTGACCAAAATCGATGGGTCCGGGGCTTAGGGAATTTCTCATATGCCCCAAAACCGTTGAAGCTCCTGTTCAAAAATCATGCTCCGAAATCAACTTTTTTCATCTCAGGGATTCATTTTGGTATGTTAACTAAAGTTTAAAGCAGAAATAGGGGCACTTTTAAAATTTTCATTTTTGACCAAAATCGATGGGTCCGGGGCTTAGGGAATTTCTCATATGCCACAAAACCGTTGAAGCTCCTGTTCAAAAATCATGCTCCGAAATCAACTTTTTTCATCTCAGGGATTCATTTTGGGATGGTAACTAAAGTTTAAAGCAGAAATAGGGGCACTTTTAAAATTTTCATTTTTGACCAAAATCGATGGATCCGGGGCTTAGGGAATTTCTCATATGCCCCAAATCCGTTGAAGCTCCTGTTCAAAAATCATTCTCCGAAATCAACTTTTTTCATCTCAGGGATTCATTTTGGGATGGTAACTAAAGTTTAAAGCAGAAATAGGGGCACTTTTAAAATTTTCATTTTTGACCAAAATCGATGGGTCCAGGGCTTATGGAATTTCTCATATGCCCCAAAACCGTTGAAGCTCCTGTTAAAAAATCATGCTCCGAAATCAACTTTTTTCATCTCAGGGATTCATTTTGGGATGGTAACTAAAGTTTAAAGCAGAAATAGGGGCACTTTTAAAATTTTCATTTTTGACCAAAATCGATGGGTCCGGGGCTTAGGGAATTTCTCATATGCCCCAAATCCGTTGAAGCTCCTGTTCAAAAATCATGCTCCGAAATCAACTTTTTTCATCTCAGGGATTCATTTTGGGATGGTAACTAAAGTTTAAAGCAGAAATAGGGGCACTTTTAAAATGTTCATTTTTGACCAAAATCGATGGGTCCGGGGCTTAGGGAATTTCTCATATGCCACAAAACCGTTGAAGCTCCTGTTCAAAAATCATGCTCCGAAATAAACTTTTTTCATCTCAGGGATTCATTTTGGTATGGTAACTAAAGTTTAAAGCAGAAATAGGGGCACTTTTAAAATTTTCATTTTTGACCAAAATCGATGGGTCCGGGGCTTAGGGAATTTCTCATATGCCACAAAACCGTTGAAGCTCCTGTTCAAAAATCATGCTCAGAAATCAACTTTTTTCATCTCAGGGATTCATTTTGGGATGGTAACTAAAGTTTAAAGCAGAAATAGGGGCACTTTTAAAATTTTCATTTTTGACCAAAATCGATGGGTCCGGGGCTTAGGGAATTTCTCATATGCCCCAAATCCGTTGAAGCTCCTGTTCAAAAATCATGCTCCGAAATCAACTTTTTTCATCTCAGGGATTCATTTTGGGATGGTAACTAAAGTTTAAAGCAGAAATAGGGGCACTTTTAAAATTTTCATTTTTGACCAAAATCGATGGGTCCGGGGCTTAGGGAATTTCTCATATGCCACAAAACAGTTGAAGCTCCTGTTCAAAAATCATGCTCTGAAATCAACTTTTTTCATCTCAGGGATTCATTTTAGGATGGTAACTAAAGTTTAAAGCAGAAATAGGGGCACTTTTAAAATTTTCATTTTTGACCAAAATCGATGGATCCAGGGCTTAGGGAATTTCTCATATGCCCCAAAACCGTTGAAGCTCCTGTTCAAAAATCATGCTCCGAAATCAACTTTTTTCATCTCAGGGATTCATTTTGGGATGGTAACTAAAGTTTAAAGCAGAAATATGGGCACTTTTAAAATTTTCATTTTTGACCAAAATCGATGGGTCCGGGGCTTAGGGAATTTCTCATATGCCCCAAAACCGTTGAAGCTCCTGTTCAAAAATCATGCTCCGAAATCAACTTTTTTCATCTCAGGGATTCATTTTGGGATGGTAACTAAAGTTTAAAGCAGAAATAGGGGCACTTTTAAAATTTTCATTTTTGACCAAAATCGATGGGTCCGGCCGGGGCTTATGGAATTTCTCATATGCCCCAAAACCGTTGAAGCTCCTGTTAAAAAATCATGCTCCGAAATCAACTTTTTTCATCTCAGGGATTCATTTTGGGATGGTAACTAAAGTTTAAAGCAGAAATAGGGGCACTTTTAAAATTTTCATTTTTGACCAAAATCGATGGGTCCGGGGCTTAGGGAATTTCTCATATGCCCCAAATCCGTTGAAGCTCCTGTTCAAAAATCATGCTCCGAAATCAACTTTTTTCATCTCAGGGATTCATTTTGGGATGGTAACTAAAGTTTAAAGCAGAAATAGGGGCACTTTTAAAATTTTAATTTTTGACCAAAATCGATGGATCCAGGGCTTAGGGAATTTCTCATATGCCCCAAAACCGTTGAAGCTCCTGTTCAAAAATCATGCTCCGAAATCAACTTTTTTCATCTCAGGGATTCATTTTGGGATGGTAACTAAAGTTTAAAGCAGAAATAGGGGCACTTTTAACATTTTCATTTTTGACCAAAATCGATGGGTCCGGGGCTTAGGGAATTTCTCATATGCCACAAAACCGTTGAAGCTCCTGTTCAAAAATCATGCTCCGAAATCAACTTTTTTCATCTCAGGGATTCATTTTGGGATGGTAACTAAAGTTTAAAGCAGAAATAGGGGCACTTTTAAAATTTTCATTTTTGACCAAAATTGATGGGTCCGGGGCTTAGGGAATTTCTCATATGCCCCAAACCCGTTGAAGCTCCTGTTCAAAAATCATGCTCCGAAATCAACTTTTTTCATCTCAGGGATTCATTTTGGTATGGTAACTAAAGTTTAAAGCAGAAATAGGGGCACTTTTAAAATTTTCATTTTTGACCAAAATCGATGGGTCCGGGGCTTAGGGAATTTCTCATATGCCACAAAACCGTTGAAGCTCCTGTTCAAAAATTATGCTCCGAAATCAACTTTTTTCATCTCAGGGATTCATTTTGGGATGGTAACTAAAGTTTAAAGCAGAAATAGGGGCACTTTTAAAATTTTCATTTTTGACCAAAATCGATGGGTCCAGGGCTTAGGGAATTTCTCATATGCCCCAAATCCGTTGAAGCTCCTGTTCAAAAATCATGCTCCGAAATCAACTTTTTTCATCTCAGGGATTCATTTTGGGATGGTAACTAAAGTTTAAAGCAGAAATAGGGGCACTTTTAAAATTTTCATTTTTGACCAAAATCGATGGGTCCGGGGCTTAGGGAATTTCTCATATGCCCCAAAACCGTTGAAGCTCCTGTTCAAAAATCATGCTCCGAAATCAACTTTTTTCATCTCAGGGATTCATTTTGGTATGGTAACTAAAGTTTAAAGCAGAAATAGGGGCACTTTTAAAATTTTCATTTTTGACCAAAATCGATGGGTCCGGGGCTTAGGGAATTTCTCATATGCCACAAAACCGTTGAAGCTCCTGTTCAAAAATCATGCTCCGAAATCAACTTTTTTCATCTCAGGGATTCATTTTGGGATGGTAACTAAAGTTTAAAGCAGAAATAGGGGCACTTTTAAAATTTTCATTTTTGACCAAAATCGATGGGTCCAGGGCTTAGGGAATTTCTCATATGCCCCAAATCCGTTGAAGCTCCTGTTCAAAAATCATGCTCCGAAATCAACTTTTTTCATCTCAGGGATTCATTTTGGGATGGTAACTAAAGTTTAAAGCAGAAATAGGGGCACTTTTAAAATTTTCATTTTTGACCAAAATCGATGGGTCCGGGGCTTAGGGAATTTCTCATATGCCCCAAAACCGTTGAAGCTCCTGTTCAAAAATCATGCTCCGAAATCAACTTTTTTCATCTCAGGGATTCATTTTGGGATGGTAACTAAAGATTAAAGCAGAAATAGGGGCACTTTTAAAATTTTCATTTTTGACCAAAATCGATGGGTCCGGGGCTTAGGGAATTTCTCATATGCCACAAAACAGTTGAAGCTCCTGTTCAAAAATCATGCTCTGAAATCAACTTTTTTCATCTCAGGGATTCATTTTAGGATGGTAACTAAAGTTTAAAGCAGAAATAGGGGCACTTTTAAAATTTTCATTTTTGACCAAAATCGATGGATCCAGGGCTTAGGGAATTTCTCATATGCCCCAAAACCGTTGAAGCTCCTGTTCAAAAATCATGCTCCGAAATCAACTTTTTTCATCTCAGGGATTCATTTTGGGATGGTAACTAAAGTTTAAAGCAGAAATATGGGCACTTTTAAAATTTTCATTTTTGACCAAAATCGATGGGTCCGGGGCTTAGGGAATTTCTCATATGCCCCAAAACCGTTGAAGCTCCTGTTCAAAAATCATGCTCCGAAATCAACTTTTTTCATCTCAGGGATTCATTTTGGGATGGTAACTAAAGTTTAAAGCAGAAATAGGGGCACTTTAAAAATTTTCATTTTTGACCAAAATCGATGGGTCCGGCCGGGGCTTATGGAATTTCTCATATGCCCCAAAACCGTTGAAGCTCCTGTTAAAAAATCATGCTCCGAAATCAACTTTTTTCATCTCAGGGATTCATTTTGGGATGGTAACTAAAGTTTAAAGCAGAAATAGGGGCACTTTTAAAATTTTCATTTTTGACCAAAATCGATGGATCCAGGGCTTAGGGAATTTCTCATATGCCCCAAATCCGTTGAAGCTCCTGTTCAAAAATCATTCTCCGAAATCAACTTTTTTCATCTCAGGGATTCATTTTGGGATGGTAACTAAAGTTTAAAGCAGAAATAGGGGCACTTTTAAAATTTTCATTTTTGACCAAAATCGATGGGTACAGGGCTTATGGAATTTCTCATATGCCCCAAAACCGTTGAAGCTCCTGTTAAAAAATCATGCTCCGAAATCAACTTTTTTCATCTCAGGGATTCATTTTGGGATGGTAACTAAAGTTTAAAGCAGAAATAGGGGCACTTTTAAAATTTTCATTTTTGACCAAAATCGATGGGTCCGGGGCTTAGGGAATTTCTCATATGCCCCAAATCCGTTGAAGCTCCTGTTCAAAAATCATGCTCCGAAATCAACTTTTTTCATCTCAGGGATTCATTTTGGGATGGTAACTAAAGTTTAAAGCAGAAATAGGGGCACTTTTAAAATGTTCATTTTTGACCAAAATCGATGGGTCCGGGGCTTAGGGAATTTCTCATATGCCACAAAACCGTTGAAGCTCCTGTTCAAAAATCATGCTCCGAAATCAACTTTTTTCATCTCAGGGATTCATTTTGGGATGGTAACTAAAGTTTAAAGCAGAAATAGGGGCACTTTTAAAATTTTCATTTTTGACCAAAATCGATGGATCCAGGGCTTAGGGAATTTCTCATATGCCACAAAACCGTTGAAGCTCCTGTTCAAAAATCATGCTCCGAAATCAACTTTTTTCATCTCAGGGATTCATTTTGGTATGTTAACTAAAGTTTAAAGCAGAAATAGGGGCACTTTTAAAATTTTCATTTTTGACCAAAATCGATGGGTCCGGGGCTTAGGGAATTTCTCATATGCCACAAAACCGTTGAAGCTCCTGTTCAAAAATCATGCTCCGAAATCAACTTTTTTCATCTCAGGGATTCATTTTGGGATGGTAACTAAAGTTTAAAGCAGAAATAGGGGCACTTTTAAAATTTTCATTTTTGACCAAAATCGATGGATCCAGGGCTTAGGGAATTTCTCATATGCCCCAAAACCGTTGAAGCTCCTGTTCAAAAATCATGCTCCGAAATAAACTTTTTTCATCTCAGGGATTCATTTTGGTATGGTAACTAAAGTTTAAAGCAGAAATAGGGGCACTTTTAAAATTTTCATTTTTGACCAAAATCGATGGGTCCGGGGCTTAGGGAATTTCTCATATGCCACAAAACCGTTGAAGCTCCTGTTCAAAAATCATGCTCAGAAATCAACTTTTTTCATCTCAGGGATTCATTTTGGGATGGTAACTAAAGTTTAAAGCAGAAATAGGGGCACTTTTAAAATTTTCATTTTTGACCAAAATCGATGGGTCCGGGGCTTAGGGAATTTCTCATATGCCCCAAATCCGTTGAAGCTCCTGTTCAAAAATCATGCTCCGAAATCAACTTTTTTCATCTCAGGGATTCATTTTGGGATGGTAACTAAAGTTTAAAGCAGAAATAGGGGCACTTTTAAAATTTTCATTTTTGACCAAAATCGATGGGTCCGGGGCTTAGGGAATTTCTCATATGCCCCAAATCCGTTGAAGCTCCTGTTCAAAAATCATGCTCCGAAATCAACTTTTTTCATCTCAGGGATTCATTTTGGGATGGTAACTAAAGTTTAAAGCAGAAATAGGGGCACTTTTAAAATTTTAATTTTTGACCAAAATCGATGGATCCAGGGCTTAGGGAATTTCTCATATGCCCCAAAACCGTTGAAGCTCCTGTTCAAAAATCATGCTCCGAAATCAACTTTTTTCATCTCAGGGATTCATTTTGGGATGGTAACTAAAGTTTAAAGCAGAAATAGGGGCACTTTTAACATTTTCATTTTTGACCAAAATCGATGGGTCCGGGGCTTAGGGAATTTCTCATATGCCACAAAACCGTTGAAGCTCCTGTTCAAAAATCATGCTCCGAAATCAACTTTTTTCATCTCAGGGATTCATTTTGGGATGGTAACTAAAGTTTAAAGCAGAAATAGGGGCACTTTTAAAATTTTCATTTTTGACCAAAATTGATGGGTCCGGGGCTTAGGGAATTTCTCATATGCCCCAAACCCGTTGAAGCTCCTGTTCAAAAATCATGCTCCGAAATCAACTTTTTTCATCTCAGGGATTCATTTTGGTATGGTAACTAAAGTTTAAAGCAGAAATAGGGGCACTTTTAAAATTTTCATTTTTGACCAAAATCGATGGGTCCGGGGCTTAGGGAATTTCTCATATGCCACAAAACCGTTGAAGCTCCTGTTCAAAAATTATGCTCCGAAATCAACTTTTTTCATCTCAGGGATTCATTTTGGGATGGTAACTAAAGTTTAAAGCAGAAATAGGGGCACTTTTAAAATTTTCATTTTTGACCAAAATCGATGGGTCCAGGGCTTAGGGAATTTCTCATATGCCCCAAATCCGTTGAAGCTCCTGTTCAAAAATCATGCTCCGAAATCAACTTTTTTCATCTCAGGGATTCATTTTGGGATGGTAACTAAAGTTTAAAGCAGAAATAGGGGCACTTTTAAAATTTTCATTTTTGACCAAAATCGATGGGTCCGGGGCTTAGGGAATTTCTCATATGCCCCAAAACCGTTGAAGCTCCTGTTCAAAAATCATGCTCCGAAATCAACTTTTTTCATCTCAGGGATTCATTTTGGTATGGTAACTAAAGTTTAAAGCAGAAATAGGGGCACTTTTAAAATTTTCATTTTTGACCAAAATCGATGGGTCCGGGGCTTAGGGAATTTCTCATATGCCACAAAACCGTTGAAGCTCCTGTTCAAAAATCATGCTCCGAAATCAACTTTTTTCATCTCAGGGATTCATTTTGGGATGGTAACTAAAGTTTAAAGCAGAAATAGGGGCACTTTTAAAATTTTCATTTTTGACCAAAATCGATGGGTCCAGGGCTTAGGGAATTTCTCATATGCCCCAAATCCGTTGAAGCTCCTGTTCAAAAATCATGCTCCGAAATCAACTTTTTTCATCTCAGGGATTCATTTTGGGATGGTAACTAAAGTTTAAAGCAGAAATAGGGGCACTTTTAAAATTTTCATTTTTGACCAAAATCGATGGGTCCGGGGCTTAGGGAATTTCTCATATGCCCCAAAACCGTTGAAGCTCCTGTTCAAAAATCATGCTCCGAAATCAACTTTTTTCATCTCAGGGATTCATTTTGGGATGGTAACTAAAGATTAAAGCAGAAATAGGGGCACTTTTAAAATTTTCATTTTTGACCAAAATCGATGGGTCCGGGGCTTAGGGAATTTCTCATATGCCACAAAACAGTTGAAGCTCCTGTTCAAAAATCATGCTCTGAAATCAACTTTTTTCATCTCAGGGATTCATTTTAGGATGGTAACTAAAGTTTAAAGCAGAAATAGGGGCACTTTTAAAATTTTCATTTTTGACCAAAATCGATGGATCCAGGGCTTAGGGAATTTCTCATATGCCCCAAAACCGTTGAAGCTCCTGTTCAAAAATCATGCTCCGAAATCAACTTTTTTCATCTCAGGGATTCATTTTGGGATGGTAACTAAAGTTTAAAGCAGAAATATGGGCACTTTTAAAATTTTCATTTTTGACCAAAATCGATGGGTCCGGGGCTTAGGGAATTTCTCATATGCCCCAAAACCGTTGAAGCTCCTGTTCAAAAATCATGCTCCGAAATCAACTTTTTTCATCTCAGGGATTCATTTTGGGATGGTAACTAAAGTTTAAAGCAGAAATAGGGGCACTTTAAAAATTTTCATTTTTGACCAAAATCGATGGGTCCGGCCGGGGCTTATGGAATTTCTCATATGCCCCAAAACCGTTGAAGCTCCTGTTAAAAAATCATGCTCCGAAATCAACTTTTTTCATCTCAGGGATTCATTTTGGGATGGTAACTAAAGTTTAAAGCAGAAATAGGGGCACTTTTAAAATTTTCATTTTTGACCAAAATCGATGGATCCAGGGCTTAGGGAATTTCTCATATGCCCCAAATCCGTTGAAGCTCCTGTTCAAAAATCATTCTCCGAAATCAACTTTTTTCATCTCAGGGATTCATTTTGGGATGGTAACTAAAGTTTAAAGCAGAAATAGGGGCACTTTTAAAATTTTCATTTTTGACCAAAATCGATGGGTACAGGGCTTATGGAATTTCTCATATGCCCCAAAACCGTTGAAGCTCCTGTTAAAAAATCATGCTCCGAAATCAACTTTTTTCATCTCAGGGATTCATTTTGGGATGGTAACTAAAGTTTAAAGCAGAAATAGGGGCACTTTTAAAATTTTCATTTTTGACCAAAATCGATGGGTCCGGGGCTTAGGGAATTTCTCATATGCCCCAAATCCGTTGAAGCTCCTGTTCAAAAATCATGCTCCGAAATCAACTTTTTTCATCTCAGGGATTCATTTTGGGATGGTAACTAAAGTTTAAAGCAGAAATAGGGGCACTTTTAAAATGTTCATTTTTGACCAAAATCGATGGGTCTGGGGCTTAGGGAATTTCTCATATGCCACAAAACCGTTGAAGCTCCTGTTCAAAAATCATGCTCCGAAATCAACTTTTTTCATCTCAGGGATTCATTTTGGGATGGTAACTAAAGTTTAAAGCAGAAATAGGGGCACTTTTAAAATTTTCATTTTTGACCAAAATCGATGGATCCAGGGCTTAGGGAATTTCTCATATGCCACAAAACCGTTGAAGCTCCTGTTCAAAAATCATGCTCCGAAATCAACTTTTTTCATCTCAGGGATTCATTTTGGTATGTTAACTAAAGTTTAAAGCAGAAATAGGGGCACTTTTAAAATTTTCATTTTTGACCAAAATCGATGGGTCCGGGGCTTAGGGAATTTCTCATATGCCACAAAACCGTTGAAGCTCCTGTTCAAAAATCATGCTCCGAAATCAACTTTTTTCATCTCAGGGATTCATTTTGGGATGGTAACTAAAGTTTAAAGCAGAAATAGGGGCACTTTTAAAATTTTCATTTTTGACCAAAATCGATGGATCCAGGGCTTAGGGAATTTCTCATATGCCCCAAAACCGTTGAAGCTCCTGTTCAAAAATCATGCTCCGAAATAAACTTTTTTCATCTCAGGGATTCATTTTGGTATGGTAACTAAAGTTTAAAGCAGAAATAGGGGCACTTTTAAAATTTTCATTTTTGACCAAAATCGATGGGTCCGGGGCTTAGGGAATTTCTCATATGCCACAAAACCGTTGAAGCTCCTGTTCAAAAATCATGCTCAGAAATCAACTTTTTTCATCTCAGGGATTCATTTTGGGATGGTAACTAAAGTTTAAAGCAGAAATAGGGGCACTTTTAAAATTTTCATTTTTGACCAAAATCGATGGGTCCGGGGCTTAGGGAATTTCTCATATGCCCCAAATCCGTTGAAGCTCCTGTTCAAAAATCATGCTCCGAAATCAACTTTTTTCATCTCAGGGATTCATTTTGGGATGGTAACTAAAGTTTAAAGCAGAAATAGGGGCACTTTTAAAATTTTCATTTTTGACCAAAATCGATGGGTCCGGGGCTTAGGGAATTTCTCATATGCCACAAAACAGTTGAAGCTCCTGTTCAAAAATCATGCTCTGAAATCAACTTTTTTCATCTCAGGGATTCATTTTGGGATGGTAACTAAAGTTTAAAGCAGAAATAGGGGCACTTTTAAAATTTTCATTTTTGACCAAAATCGATGGGTCCGGGGCTTAGGGAATTTCTCATATGCCACAAAACAGTTGAAGCTCCTGTTCAAAAATCATGCTCTGAAATCAACTTTTTTCATCTCAGGGATTCATTTTAGGATGGTAACTAAAGTTTAAAGCAGAAATAGGGGCACTTTTAAAATTTTCATTTTTGACCAAAATCGATGGATCCAGGGCTTAGGGAATTTCTCATATGCCCCAAAACCGTTGAAGCTCCTGTTCAAAAATCATGCTCCGAAATCAACTTTTTTCATCTCAGGGATTCATTTTGGGATGGTAACTAAAGTTTAAAGCAGAAATATGGGCACTTTTAAAATTTTCATTTTTGACCAAAATCGATGGGTCCGGGGCTTAGGGAATTTCTCATATGCCCCAAAACCGTTGAAGCTCCTGTTCAAAAATCATGCTCCGAAATCAACTTTTTTCATCTCAGGGATTCATTTTGGGATGGTAACTAAAGTTTAAAGCAGAAATAGGGGCACTTTAAAAATTTTCATTTTTGACCAAAATCGATGGGTCCGGCCGGGGCTTATGGAATTTCTCATATGCCCCAAAACCGTTGAAGCTCCTGTTAAAAAATCATGCTCCGAAATCAACTTTTTTCATCTCAGGGATTCATTTTGGGATGGTAACTAAAGTTTAAAGCAGAAATAGGGGCACTTTTAAAATTTTCATTTTTGACCAAAATCGATGGGTCCGGGGCTTAGGGAATTTCTCATATGCCCCAAATCCGTTGAAGCTCCTGTTCAAAAATCATGCTCCGAAATCAACTTTTTTCATCTCATGGATTCATTTTGGGATGGTAACTAAAGTTTAAAGCAGAAATAGGGGCACTTTTAAAATGTTCATTTTTGACCAAAATCGATGGGTCCGGGGCTTAGGGAATTTCTCATATGCCACAAAACCGTTGAAGCTCCTGTTCAAAAATCATGCTCCGAAATCAACTTTTTTCATCTCAGGGATTCATTTTGGGATGGTAACTAAAGTTTAAAGCAGAAATAGGGGCACTTTTAAAATTTTCATTTTTGACCAAAATCGATGGGTCCGGGGCTTAGGGAATTTCTCATATGCCACAAAACCGTTGAAGCTCCTGTTAAAAAATCATGCTCCGAAATCAACTTTTTTCATCTCAGGGATTCATTTTGGGATGGTAACTAAAGTTTAAAGCAGAAATAGGGGCACTTTTAAAATTTTAATTTTTGACCAAAATCGATGGATCCAGGGCTTAGGGAATTTCTCATATGCCCCAAAACCGTTGAAGCTCCTGTTCAAAAATCATGCTCCGAAATCAACTTTTTTCATCTCAGGGATTCATTTTGGGATGGTAACTAAAGTTTAAAGCAGAAATAGGGGCACTTTTAACATTTTCATTTTTGACCAAAATCGATGGGTCCGGGGCTTAGGGAATTTCTCATATGCCACAAAACCGTTGAAGCTCCTGTTCAAAAATCATGCTCCGAAATCAACTTTTTTCATCTCAGGGATTCATTTTGGGATGGTAACTAAAGTTTAAAGCAGAAATAGGGGCACTTTTAAAATTTTCATTTTTGACCAAAATCGATGGGTCCGGGGCTTAGGGAATTTCTCATATGCCCCAAATCCGTTAAAGCTCCTGTTCAAAAATCATGCTCCGAAATCAACTTTTTTCATCTCAGGGATTCATTTTGGGATGGTAACTAAAGTTTAAAGCAGAAATAGGGGCACTTTTAAAATTTTCATTTTTGACCAAAATCGATGGGTCCGGGGCTTAGGGAATTTCTCATATGCCACAAAACCGTTAAAGCTCCTGTTCAAAAATCATGCTCCGAAATCAACTTTTTTCATCTCAGGGATTCATTTTGGGATGGTAACTAAAGTTTAAAGCAGAAATAGGGGCACTTTTAAAATTTTCATTTTTGACCAAAATCGATGGGTCCGGGGCTTAGGGAATTTCTCATATGCCACAAAACCGTTGAAGCTCCTGTTCAAAAATCATGCTCCGAAATCAACTTTTTTCATCTAAGGGATTCATTTTGGGATGGTAACTAAAGTTTAAAGCAGAAATAGGGGCACTTTAAAAATTTTCATTTTTGACCAAAATCGATGGGTCCGGGGCTTAGGGAATCACTCATATGCCCCAAACCCGTTGAAGCTCCTGTTCAAAAATCATGCTCCGAAATCAACTTTTTTCATCTCAGGGATTCATTTTGGGATGGTAACTAAAGTTTAAAGCAGAAATAGGGGCACTTTTAAAATTTTCATTTTTGACCAAAATCGATGGGTCCGGGGCTTAGGGAATTTCTCATATGCCACAAAACCGTTGAAGCTCCTGTTCAAAAATCATGCTCCGAAATCAACTTTTTTCATCTCAGGGATTCATTTTGGGATGGTAACTAAAGTTTAAAGCAGAAATAGGGGCACTTTTAAAATTTTCATTTTTGACCAAAATCGATGGGTCCGGGGCTTAGGGAATTTCTCATATACCACAAAACCGTTGAAGCTCCTGTTCAAAAATCATGCTCCGAAATCAACTTTTTTCATCTCAGGGATTCATTTTGGGATGGTAACTAAAGTTTAAAGCAGAAATAGGGGCACTTTTAAAATTTTCATTTTAGACCAAAATCGATGGGTCCGGGGCTTAGGGAATTTCTCATATGCCACAAAACCGTTGAAGCTCCTGCTCAAAAATCATGCTCCGAAATAAACTTTTTTCATCTCAGGGATTCATTTTGGTATGGTAACTAAAGTTTAAAGCAGAAATAGGGGCACTTTTAAAATTTTCATTTTTGACCAAAATCGATGGGTCCGGGGCTTAGGGAATTTCTCATATGCCACAAAACCGTTGAAGCTCCTGTTCAAAAATCATGCTCCGAAATCAACTTTTTTCATCTCAGGGATTCATTTTGGGATGGTAACTAAAGTTTAAAGCAGAAATAGGGGCACTTTTAAAATTTTCATTTTTGACCAAAATCGATGGGTCCGGGGCTTAGGGAATTTCTCATATGCCCCAAATCCGTTGAAGCTCCTGTTAAAAAATCATGCTCCGAAATCAACTTTTTTCATCTCAGGGATTCATTTTGGGATGGTAACTAAAGTTTAAAGCAGAAATAGGGGCACTTTTAAAATTTTCATTTTAGACCAAAATCGATGGGTCCGGGGCTTAGGGAATTTCTCATATGCCACAAAACCGTTGAAGCTCCTGCTCAAAAATCATGCTCCGAAATAAACTTTTTTCATCTCAGGGATTCATTTTGGTATGGTAACTAAAGTTTAAAGCAGAAATAGGGGCACTTTTAAAATTTTCATTTTTGACCAAAATCGATGGGTCCGGGGCTTAGGGAATTTCTCATATGCCACAAAACCGTTGAAGCTCCTGTTCAAAAATCATGCTCCGAAATCAACTTTTTTCATCTCAGGGATTCATTTTGGGATGGTAAATAAAGTTTAAAGCAGAAATAGGGGCACTTTTAAAATTTTCATTTTTGACCAAAATCGATGGGTCCGGGGCTTAGGGAATTTCTCATATGCCCCAAATCCGTTGAAGCTCCTGTTCAAAAATCATGCTCCGAAATCAACTTTTTTCATCTCAGGGATTCATTTGGGGATGGTAACTAAAGTTTAAAGCAGAAATAGGGGCACTTTTAAAATTTTCATTTTTGACCAAAATCGATGGGTCCGGGGCTCAGGGAATTTCTCATATGCCCCAAATCCGTTAAAGCTCCTGTTCAAAAATCATGCTCCGAAATCAACTCTTTTCATCTCAGGGATTCATTTTGGGATGGTAACTAAAGTTTAAAGCAGAAATAGGGGCACTTTTAAAATTTTCATTTTTGACCAAAATCGATGGGTCCGGGGCTTAGGGAATTTCTCATATGCCACAAAACCGTTAAAGCTCCTGTTCAAAAATCATGCTCCGAAATCAACTTTTTTCATCTCAGGGATTCATTTTGGGATGGTAACTAAAGTTTAAAGCAGAAATAGGGGCACTTTTAAAATTTTCATTTTTGACCAAAATTGATGGGTCCGGGGCTTAGGGAATTTCTCATATGCCCCAAACCCGTTGAAGCTCCTGTTCAAAAATCATGCTCCGAAATCAACTTTTTTCATCTCAGGGATTCATTTTGGGATGGTAACTAAAGTTTAAAGCAGAAATAGGGGCACTTTTAAAATTTTCATTTTTGACCAAAATCGATGGGTCCAGGGCTTAGGGAATTTCTCATATGCCCCAAATCCGTTGAAGCTCCTGTTCAAAAATCATGCTCCGAAATCAACTTTTTTCATCTCAGGGATTCATTTTGGGATGGTAACTAAAGTTTAAAGCAGAAATAGGGGCACTTTTAAAATTTTCATTTTTGACCAAAATCGATGGGTCCGGGGCTTAGGGAATTTCTCATATGCCACAAAACAGTTGAAGCTCCTGTTCAAAAATCATGCTCTGAAATCAACTTTTTTCATCTCAGGGATTCATTTTAGGATGGTAACTAAAGTTTAAAGCAGAAATAGGGGCACTTTTAAAATTTTAATTTTTGACCAAAATCGATGGATCCAGGGCTTAGGGAATTTCTCATATGCCCCAAAACCGTTGAAGCTCCTGTTCAAAAATCATGCTCCGAAATCAACTTTTTTCATCTCAGGGATTCATTTTTTGATGGTAACTAAAGTTTAAAGCAGAAATAGGGGCACTTTTAAAATTTTCATTTTTGACCAAAATCGATGGGTCCGGGCTTATGGAATTTCTTATATGCCCCAAAACCGTTGAAGCTCCTGTTTAAAAATCATGCTCCAAAATCAACTTTTTTCATCTCAGGGATTCATTTTGGGATGGTAACTAAAGTTTAAAGCAGAAATAGGGGCACTTTTAAAATTTTCATTTTTGACCAAAATCGATGGGTCCGGGGCTTAGGGAATTTCTCATATGCCCCAAATCCGTTGAAGCTCCTGTTCAAAAATCATGCTCCGAAATCAACTTTTTTCATCTCAGGGATTCATTTTGGGATGGTAACTAAAGTTTAAAGCAGAAATAGGGGCACTTTTAAAATTTTCATTTTTGACCAAAATTGATGGGTCCGGGGCTTAGGGAATTTCTCATATGCCACAAAACAGTTGAAGCTCCTGTTCAAAAATCATGCTCTGAAATCAACTTTTTTCATCTCAGGGATTCATTTTGGGATGGTAACTAAAGTTTAAAGCAGAAATAGGGGCACTTTTAAAATTTTCATTTTTGACCAAATTCGATGGGTCCGGGGCTTAGGGAATTTCTCATATGCCACAAAACAGTTGAAGCTCCTGTTCAAAAATCATGCTCTGAAATCAACTTTTTTCATCTCAGGGATTCATTTTGGGATGGTAACTAAAGTTTAAAGCAGAAATAGGGGCACTTTTAAAATTTTCATTTTTGACCAAAATCGATGGGTCCGGGGCTTAGGGAATTTCTCATATGCCCCAAATCCGTTAAAGCTCCTGTTCAAAAATCATGCTCCGAAATCAACTTTTTTCATCTCAGGGATTCATTTTGGGATGGTAACTAAAGTTTAAAGCAGAAATAGGGGCACTTTTAAAATTTTCATTTTTGACCAAAATCGATGGGTCCGGGGCATAGGGAATTTCTCATATGCCACAAAACCGTTAAAGCTCCTGTTCAAAAATCATGCTCCGAAATCAACTTTTTTCATCTCAGGGATTCATTTTGGGATGGTAACTAAAGTTTAAAGCAGAAATAGGGGCACTTTTAAAATTTTCATTTTTGACCAAAATTGATGGGTCCGGGGCTTAGGGAATTTCTCATATGCCCCAAACCCGTTGAAGCTCCTGTTCAAAAATCATGCTCCGAAATCAACTTTTTTCATCTCAGGGATTCATTTTGGGATGGTAACTAAAGTTTAAAGCAGAAATAGGGGCACTTTTAAAATTTTCATTTTTGACCAAAATCGATGGGTCCGGGGCTTAGGGAATTTCTCATATGCCACAAAACCGTTGAAGCTCCTGTTCAAAAATCATGCTCCGAAATCAACTTTTTTCATCTCAGGGATTCATTTTGGGATGGTAACTAAAGTTTAAAGCAGAAATAGGGGCACTTTTAAAATTTTCATTTTTGACCAAAATCGATGGGTCCGGGGCTTAGGGAATTTCTCATATGCCACAAAACCGTTGAAGCTCCTGTTCAAAAATCATGCTCCGAAATCAACTTTTTTCATCTCTGGGATTCATTTTGGGATGGTAACTAAAGTTTAAAGCAGAAATAGGGGCACTTTTAAAATTTTCATTTTTGACCAAAATCGATGGGTCCGGGGCTTAGGGAATTTCTCATATGCCACAAAACAGTTGAAGCTCCTGTTCAAAAATCATGCTCCGAAATCAACTTTTTTCATCTCAGGGATTCATTTTGGGATGGTAACTAAAGTTTAAAGCAGAAATATGGGCACTTTTAAAATTTTCATTTTTGACCAAAATCGATGGGTCCGGGGCTTAGGGAATTTCTCATATGCCCCAAAACCGTTGAAGCTCCTGTTCAAAAATCATGCTCCGAAATCAATTTTTTTCATCTCAGGGATTCATTTTTTGATGGTAACTAAAGTTTAAAGCAGAAATAGGGGCACTTTTAAAATTTTCATTTTTGACCAAAATCGATGGGTCCGGGCTTATGGAATTTCTTATATGCCCCAAAACCGTTGAAGCTCCTGTTAAAAAATCATGCTCCAAAATCAACTTTTTTCATCTCAGGGATTCATTTTGGGATGGTAACTAAAGTTTAAAGCAGAAATAGGGGCACTTTTAAAATTTTCATTTTTGACCAAAATCGATGGGTCCGGGGCTTAGGGAATTTCTCATATGCCCCAAATCCGTTGAAGCTCCTGTTCAAAAATCATGCCCCGAAATCAACTTTTTTCATCTCAGGGATTCATTTTGTGATGGTAACTAAAGTTAAAGCAGAAATAGGGGCACTTTTAAAATTTTCATTTTTGACCAAAATCGATGGGTCCGGGGCTTAGGGAATTTCTCATATGCCACAAAACAGTTGAAGCTCCTGTTCAAAAATCATGCTCCGAAATCAACTTTTTTCATCTCAGGGATTCATTTTGGGATGGTAACTAAAGTTTAAAGCAGAAATAGGGGCACTTTAAAAATTTTCATTTTTGACCAAAATCGATGGGTCCGGGGCTTAGGGAATTTCTCATATGCCCCAAACCCGTTGAAGCTCCTGTTCAAAAATCATGCTCCGAAATCAACTTTTTTCATCTCAGGGATTCATTTTGGGATGGTAACTAAAGTTTAAAGCAGAAATAGGGGCACTTTTAAAATTTTCATTTTTGACCAAAATCGATGGATCCGGGGCTTAGGGAATTTCTCATATGCCCCAAATCCGTTGAAGCTCCTGTTCAAAAATCATTCTCCGAAATCAACTTTTTTCATCTCAGGGATTCATTTTGGGATGGTAACTAAAGTTTAAAGCAGAAATAGGGGCACTTTTAAAATTTTCATTTTTGACCAAAATCGATGGGTCCAGGGCTTATGGAATTTCTCATATGCCCCAAAACCGTTGAAGCTCCTGTTAAAAAATCATGCTCCGAAATCAACTTTTTTCATCTCAGGGATTCATTTTGGGATGGTAACTAAAGTTTAAAGCAGAAATAGGGGCACTTTTAAAATTTTCATTTTTGACCAAAATCGATGGGTCCGGGGCTTAGGGAATTTCTCATATGCCCCAAATCCGTTGAAGCTCCTGTTCAAAAATCATGCTCCGAAATCAACTTTTTTCATCTCAGGGATTCATTTTGGGATGGTAACTAAAGTTTAAAGCAGAAATAGGGGCACTTTTAAAATGTTCATTTTTGACCAAAATCGATGGGTCCGGGGCTTAGGGAATTTCTCATATGCCACAAAACCGTTGAAGCTCCTGTTCAAAAATCATGCTCCGAAATAAACTTTTTTCATCTCAGGGATTCATTTTGGTATGGTAACTAAAGTTTAAAGCAGAAATAGGGGCACTTTTAAAATTTTCATTTTTGACCAAAATCGATGGGTCCGGGGCTTAGGGAATTTCTCATATGCCACAAAACCGTTGAAGCTCCTGTTCAAAAATCATGCTCAGAAATCAACTTTTTTCATCTCAGGGATTCATTTTGGGATGGTAACTAAAGTTTAAAGCAGAAATAGGGGCACTTTTAAAATTTTCATTTTTGACCAAAATCGATGGGTCCGGGGCTTAGGGAATTTCTCATATGCCCCAAATCCGTTGAAGCTCCTGTTCAAAAATCATGCTCCGAAATCAACTTTTTTCATCTCAGGGATTCATTTTGGGATGGTAACTAAAGTTTAAAGCAGAAATAGGGGCACTTTTAAAATTTTCATTTTTGACCAAAATCGATGGGTCCGGGGCTTAGGGAATTTCTCATATGCCACAAAACAGTTGAAGCTCCTGTTCAAAAATCATGCTCTGAAATCAACTTTTTTCATCTCAGGGATTCATTTTAGGATGGTAACTAAAGTTTAAAGCAGAAATAGGGGCACTTTTAAAATTTTCATTTTTGACCAAAATCGATGGATCCAGGGCTTAGGGAATTTCTCATATGCCCCAAAACCGTTGAAGCTCCTGTTCAAAAATCATGCTCCGAAATCAACTTTTTTCATCTCAGGGATTCATTTTGGGATGGTAACTAAAGTTTAAAGCAGAAATATGGGCACTTTTAAAATTTTCATTTTTGACCAAAATCGATGGGTCCGGGGCTTAGGGAATTTCTCATATGCCCCAAAACCGTTGAAGCTCCTGTTCAAAAATCATGCTCCGAAATCAACTTTTTTCATCTCAGGGATTCATTTTGGGATGGTAACTAAAGTTTAAAGCAGAAATAGGGGCACTTTTAAAATTTTCATTTTTGACCAAAATCGATGGGTCCGGCCGGGGCTTATGGAATTTCTCATATGCCCCAAAACCGTTGAAGCTCCTGTTAAAAAATCATGCTCCGAAATCAACTTTTTTCATCTCAGGGATTCATTTTGGGATGGTAACTAAAGTTTAAAGCAGAAATAGGGGCACTTTTAAAATTTTCATTTTTGACCAAAATCGATGGGTCCGGGGCTTAGGGAATTTCTCATATGCCCCAAATCCGTTGAAGCTCCTGTTCAAAAATCATGCTCCGAAATCAACTTTTTTCATCTCAGGGATTCATTTTGGGATGGTAACTAAAGTTTAAAGCAGAAATAGGGGCACTTTTAAAATTTTAATTTTTGACCAAAATCGATGGATCCAGGGCTTAGGGAATTTCTCATATGCCCCAAAACCGTTGAAGCTCCTGTTCAAAAATCATGCTCCGAAATCAACTTTTTTCATCTCAGGGATTCATTTTGGGATGGTAACTAAAGTTTAAAGCAGAAATAGGGGCACTTTTAACATTTTCATTTTTGACCAAAATCGATGGGTCCGGGGCTTAGGGAATTTCTCATATGCCACAAAACCGTTGAAGCTCCTGTTCAAAAATCATGCTCCGAAATCAACTTTTTTCATCTCAGGGATTCATTTTGGGATGGTAACTAAAGTTTAAAGCAGAAATAGGGGCACTTTTAAAATTTTCATTTTTGACCAAAATTGATGGGTCCGGGGCTTAGGGAATTTCTCATATGCCCCAAACCCGTTGAAGCTCCTGTTCAAAAATCATGCTCCGAAATCAACTTTTTTCATCTCAGGGATTCATTTTGGTATGGTAACTAAAGTTTAAAGCAGAAATAGGGGCACTTTTAAAATTTTCATTTTTGACCAAAATCGATGGGTCCGGGGCTTAGGGAATTTCTCATATGCCACAAAACCGTTGAAGCTCCTGTTCAAAAATTATGCTCCGAAATCAACTTTTTTCATCTCAGGGATTCATTTTGGGATGGTAACTAAAGTTTAAAGCAGAAATAGGGGCACTTTTAAAATTTTCATTTTTGACCAAAATCGATGGGTCCAGGGCTTAGGGAATTTCTCATATGCCCCAAATCCGTTGAAGCTCCTGTTCAAAAATCATGCTCCGAAATCAACTTTTTTCATCTCAGGGATTCATTTTGGGATGGTAACTAAAGTTTAAAGCAGAAATAGGGGCACTTTTAAAATTTTCATTTTTGACCAAAATCGATGGGTCCGGGGCTTAGGGAATTTCTCATATGCCCCAAAACCGTTGAAGCTCCTGTTCAAAAATCATGCTCCGAAATCAACTTTTTTCATCTCAGGGATTCATTTTGGTATGGTAACTAAAGTTTAAAGCAGAAATAGGGGCACTTTTAAAATTTTCATTTTTGACCAAAATCGATGGGTCCGGGGCTTAGGGAATTTCTCATATGCCACAAAACCGTTGAAGCTCCTGTTCAAAAATCATGCTCCGAAATCAACTTTTTTCATCTCAGGGATTCATTTTGGGATGGTAACTAAAGTTTAAAGCAGAAATAGGGGCACTTTTAAAATTTTCATTTTTGACCAAAATCGATGGGTCCAGGGCTTAGGGAATTTCTCATATGCCCCAAATCCGTTGAAGCTCCTGTTCAAAAATCATGCTCCGAAATCAACTTTTTTCATCTCAGGGATTCATTTTGGGATGGTAACTAAAGTTTAAAGCAGAAATAGGGGCACTTTTAAAATTTTCATTTTTGACCAAAATCGATGGGTCCGGGGCTTAGGGAATTTCTCATATGCCCCAAAACCGTTGAAGCTCCTGTTCAAAAATCATGCTCCGAAATCAACTTTTTTCATCTCAGGGATTCATTTTGGGATGGTAACTAAAGATTAAAGCAGAAATAGGGGCACTTTTAAAATTTTCATTTTTGACCAAAATCGATGGGTCCGGGGCTTAGGGAATTTCTCATATGCCACAAAACAGTTGAAGCTCCTGTTCAAAAATCATGCTCTGAAATCAACTTTTTTCATCTCAGGGATTCATTTTAGGATGGTAACTAAAGTTTAAAGCAGAAATAGGGGCACTTTTAAAATTTTCATTTTTGACCAAAATCGATGGATCCAGGGCTTAGGGAATTTCTCATATGCCCCAAAACCGTTGAAGCTCCTGTTCAAAAATCATGCTCCGAAATCAACTTTTTTCATCTCAGGGATTCATTTTGGGATGGTAACTAAAGTTTAAAGCAGAAATATGGGCACTTTTAAAATTTTCATTTTTGACCAAAATCGATGGGTCCGGGGCTTAGGGAATTTCTCATATGCCCCAAAACCGTTGAAGCTCCTGTTCAAAAATCATGCTCCGAAATCAACTTTTTTCATCTCAGGGATTCATTTTGGGATGGTAACTAAAGTTTAAAGCAGAAATAGGGGCACTTTAAAAATTTTCATTTTTGACCAAAATCGATGGGTCCGGCCGGGGCTTATGGAATTTCTCATATGCCCCAAAACCGTTGAAGCTCCTGTTAAAAAATCATGCTCCGAAATCAACTTTTTTCATCTCAGGGATTCATTTTGGGATGGTAACTAAAGTTTAAAGCAGAAATAGGGGCACTTTTAAAATTTTCATTTTTGACCAAAATCGATGGATCCAGGGCTTAGGGAATTTCTCATATGCCCCAAATCCGTTGAAGCTCCTGTTCAAAAATCATTCTCCGAAATCAACTTTTTTCATCTCAGGGATTCATTTTGGGATGGTAACTAAAGTTTAAAGCAGAAATAGGGGCACTTTTAAAATTTTCATTTTTGACCAAAATCGATGGGTACAGGGCTTATGGAATTTCTCATATGCCCCAAAACCGTTGAAGCTCCTGTTAAAAAATCATGCTCCGAAATCAACTTTTTTCATCTCAGGGATTCATTTTGGGATGGTAACTAAAGTTTAAAGCAGAAATAGGGGCACTTTTAAAATTTTCATTTTTGACCAAAATCGATGGGTCCGGGGCTTAGGGAATTTCTCATATGCCCCAAATCCGTTGAAGCTCCTGTTCAAAAATCATGCTCCGAAATCAACTTTTTTCATCTCAGGGATTCATTTTGGGATGGTAACTAAAGTTTAAAGCAGAAATAGGGGCACTTTTAAAATGTTCATTTTTGACCAAAATCGATGGGTCCGGGGCTTAGGGAATTTCTCATATGCCACAAAACCGTTGAAGCTCCTGTTCAAAAATCATGCTCCGAAATCAACTTTTTTCATCTCAGGGATTCATTTTGGGATGGTAACTAAAGTTTAAAGCAGAAATAGGGGCACTTTTAAAATTTTCATTTTTGACCAAAATCGATGGATCCAGGGCTTAGGGAATTTCTCATATGCCACAAAACCGTTGAAGCTCCTGTTCAAAAATCATGCTCCGAAATCAACTTTTTTCATCTCAGGGATTCATTTTGGTATGTTAACTAAAGTTTAAAGCAGAAATAGGGGCACTTTTAAAATTTTCATTTTTGACCAAAATCGATGGGTCCGGGGCTTAGGGAATTTCTCATATGCCACAAAACCGTTGAAGCTCCTGTTCAAAAATCATGCTCCGAAATCAACTTTTTTCATCTCAGGGATTCATTTTGGGATGGTAACTAAAGTTTAAAGCAGAAATAGGGGCACTTTTAAAATTTTCATTTTTGACCAAAATCGATGGATCCAGGGCTTAGGGAATTTCTCATATGCCCCAAAACCGTTGAAGCTCCTGTTCAAAAATCATGCTCCGAAATAAACTTTTTTCATCTCAGGGATTCATTTTGGTATGGTAACTAAAGTTTAAAGCAGAAATAGGGGCACTTTTAAAATTTTCATTTTTGACCAAAATCGATGGGTCCGGGGCTTAGGGAATTTCTCATATGCCACAAAACCGTTGAAGCTCCTGTTCAAAAATCATGCTCAGAAATCAACTTTTTTCATCTCAGGGATTCATTTTGGGATGGTAACTAAAGTTTAAAGCAGAAATAGGGGCACTTTTAAAATTTTCATTTTTGACCAAAATCGATGGGTCCGGGGCTTAGGGAATTTCTCATATGCCCCAAATCCGTTGAAGCTCCTGTTCAAAAATCATGCTCCGAAATCAACTTTTTTCATCTCAGGGATTCATTTTGGGATGGTAACTAAAGTTTAAAGCAGAAATAGGGGCACTTTTAAAATTTTCATTTTTGACCAAAATCGATGGGTCCGGGGCTTAGGGAATTTCTCATATGCCACAAAACAGTTGAAGCTCCTGTTCAAAAATCATGCTCTGAAATCAACTTTTTTCATCTCAGGGATTCATTTTAGGATGGTAACTAAAGTTTAAAGCAGAAATAGGGGCACTTTTAAAATTTTCATTTTTGACCAAAATCGATGGATCCAGGGCTTAGGGAATTTCTCATATGCCCCAAAACCGTTGAAGCTCCTGTTCAAAAATCATGCTCCGAAATCAACTTTTTTCATCTCAGGGATTCATTTTGGGATGGTAACTAAAGTTTAAAGCAGAAATATGGGCACTTTTAAAATTTTCATTTTTGACCAAAATCGATGGGTCCGGGGCTTAGGGAATTTCTCATATGCCCCAAAACCGTTGAAGCTCCTGTTCAAAAATCATGCTCCGAAATCAACTTTTTTCATCTCAGGGATTCATTTTGGGATGGTAACTAAAGTTTAAAGCAGAAATAGGGGCACTTTTAAAATTTTCATTTTTGACCAAAATCGATGGGTCCGGCCGGGGCTTATGGAATTTCTCATATGCCCCAAAACCGTTGAAGCTCCTGTTAAAAAATCATGCTCCGAAATCAACTTTTTTCATCTCAGGGATTCATTTTGGGATGGTAACTAAAGTTTAAAGCAGAAATAGGGGCACTTTTAAAATTTTCATTTTTGACCAAAATCGATGGGTCCGGGGCTTAGGGAATTTCTCATATGCCCCAAATCCGTTGAAGCTCCTGTTCAAAAATCATGCTCCGAAATCAACTTTTTTCATCTCAGGGATTCATTTTGGGATGGTAACTAAAGTTTAAAGCAGAAATAGGGGCACTTTTAAAATTTTAATTTTTGACCAAAATCGATGGATCCAGGGCTTAGGGAATTTCTCATATGCCCCAAAACCGTTGAAGCTCCTGTTCAAAAATCATGCTCCGAAATCAACTTTTTTCATCTCAGGGATTCATTTTGGGATGGTAACTAAAGTTTAAAGCAGAAATAGGGGCACTTTTAACATTTTCATTTTTGACCAAAATCGATGGGTCCGGGGCTTAGGGAATTTCTCATATGCCACAAAACCGTTGAAGCTCCTGTTCAAAAATCATGCTCCGAAATCAACTTTTTTCATCTCAGGGATTCATTTTGGGATGGTAACTAAAGTTTAAAGCAGAAATAGGGGCACTTTTAAAATTTTCATTTTTGACCAAAATCGATGGGTCCGGGGCTTAGGGAATTTCTCATATGCCCCAAATCCGTTAAAGCTCCTGTTCAAAAATCATGCTCCGAAATCAACTTTTTTCATCTCAGGGATTCATTTTGGGATGGTAACTAAAGTTTAAAGCAGAAATAGGGGCACTTTTAAAATTTTCATTTTTGACCAAAATCGATGGGTCCGGGGCTTAGGGAATTTCTCATATGCCACAAAACCGTTAAAGCTCCTGTTCAAAAATCATGCTCCGAAATCAACTTTTTTCATCTCAGGGATTCATTTTGGGATGGTAACTAAAGTTTAAAGCAGAAATAGGGGCACTTTTAAAATTTTCATTTTTGACCAAAATCGATGGGTCCGGGGCTTAGGGAATTTCTCATATGCCACAAAACAGTTGAAGCTCCTGTTCAAAAATCATGCTCTGAAATCAACTTTTTTCATCTCAGGGATTCATTTTAGGATGGTAACTAAAGTTTAAAGCAGAAATAGGGGCACTTTTAAAATTTTCATTTTTGACCAAAATCGATGGATCCAGGGCTTAGGGAATTTCTCATATGCCCCAAAACCGTTGAAGCTCCTGTTCAAAAATCATGCTCCGAAATCAACTTTTTTCATCTCAGGGATTCATTTTGGGATGGTAACTAAAGTTTAAAGCAGAAATATGGGCACTTTTAAAATTTTCATTTTTGACCAAAATCGATGGGTCCGGGGCTTAGGGAATTTCTCATATGCCCCAAAACCGTTGAAGCTCCTGTTCAAAAATCATGCTCCGAAATCAACTTTTTTCATCTCAGGGATTCATTTTGGGATGGTAACTAAAGTTTAAAGCAGAAATAGGGGCACTTTAAAAATTTTCATTTTTGACCAAAATCGATGGGTCCGGCCGGGGCTTATGGAATTTCTCATATGCCCCAAAACCGTTGAAGCTCCTGTTAAAAAATCATGCTCCGAAATCAACTTTTTTCATCTCAGGGATTCATTTTGGGATGGTAACTAAAGTTTAAAGCAGAAATAGGGGCACTTTTAAAATTTTCATTTTTGACCAAAATCGATGGGTCCGGGGCTTAGGGAATTTCTCATATGCCCCAAATCCGTTGAAGCTCCTGTTCAAAAATCATGCTCCGAAATCAACTTTTTTCATCTCATGGATTCATTTTGGGATGGTAACTAAAGTTTAAAGCAGAAATAGGGGCACTTTTAAAATGTTCATTTTTGACCAAAATCGATGGGTCCGGGGCTTAGGGAATTTCTCATATGCCACAAAACCATTGAAGCTCCTGTTCAAAAATCATGCTCCGAAATCAACTTTTTTCATCTCAGGGATTCATTTTGGGATGGTAACTAAAGTTTAAAGCAGAAATAGGGGCACTTTTAAAATTTTCATTTTTGACCAAAATCGATGGGTCCGGGGCTTAGGGAATTTCTCATATGCCACAAAACCGTTGAAGCTCCTGTTAAAAAATCATGCTCCGAAATCAACTTTTTTCATCTCAGGGATTCATTTTGGGATGGTAACTAAAGTTTAAAGCAGAAATAGGGGCACTTTTAAAATTTTAATTTTTGACCAAAATCGATGGATCCAGGGCTTAGGGAATTTCTCATATGCCCCAAAACCGTTGAAGCTCCTGTTCAAAAATCATGCTCCGAAATCAACTTTTTTCATCTCAGGGATTCATTTTGGGATGGTAACTAAAGTTTAAAGCAGAAATAGGGGCACTTTTAACATTTTCATTTTTGACCAAAATCGATGGGTCCGGGGCTTAGGGAATTTCTCATATGCCACAAAACCGTTGAAGCTCCTGTTCAAAAATCATGCTCCGAAATCAACTTTTTTCATCTCAGGGATTCATTTTGGGATGGTAACTAAAGTTTAAAGCAGAAATAGGGGCACTTTTAAAATTTTCATTTTTGACCAAAATCGATGGGTCCGGGGCTTAGGGAATTTCTCATATGCCCCAAATCCGTTAAAGCTCCTGTTCAAAAATCATGCTCCGAAATCAACTTTTTTCATCTCAGGGATTCATTTTGGGATGGTAACTAAAGTTTAAAGCAGAAATAGGGGCACTTTTAAAATTTTCATTTTTGACCAAAATCGATGGGTCCGGGGCTTAGGGAATTTCTCATATGCCACAAAACCGTTAAAGCTCCTGTTCAAAAATCATGCTCCGAAATCAACTTTTTTCATCTCAGGGATTCATTTTGGGATGGTAACTAAAGTTTAAAGCAGAAATAGGGGCACTTTTAAAATTTTCATTTTTGACCAAAATCGATGGGTCCGGGGCTTAGGGAATTTCTCATATGCCACAAAACCGTTGAAGCTCCTGTTCAAAAATCATGCTCCGAAATCAACTTTTTTCATCTAAGGGATTCATTTTGGGATGGTAACTAAAGTTTAAAGCAGAAATAGGGGCACTTTAAAAATTTTCATTTTTGACCAAAATCGATGGGTCCGGGGCTTAGGGAATCACTCATATGCCCCAAACCCGTTGAAGCTCCTGTTCAAAAATCATGCTCCGAAATCAACTTTTTTCATCTCAGGGATTCATTTTGGGATGGTAACTAAAGTTTAAAGCAGAAATAGGGGCACTTTTAAAATTTTCATTTTTGACCAAAATCGATGGGTCCGGGGCTTAGGGAATTTCTCATATGCCACAAAACCGTTGAAGCTCCTGTTCAAAAATCATGCTCCGAAATCAACTTTTTTCATCTCAGGGATTCATTTTGGGATGGTAACTAAAGTTTAAAGCAGAAATAGGGGCACTTTTAAAATTTTCATTTTTGACCAAAATCGATGGGTCCGGGGCTTAGGGAATTTCTCATATACCACAAAACCGTTGAAGCTCCTGTTCAAAAATCATGCTCCGAAATCAACTTTTTTCATCTCAGGGATTCATTTTGGGATGGTAACTAAAGTTTAAAGCAGAAATAGGGGCACTTTTAAAATTTTCATTTTAGACCAAAATCGATGGGTCCGGGGCTTAGGGAATTTCTCATATGCCACAAAACCGTTGAAGCTCCTGCTCAAAAATCATGCTCCGAAATAAACTTTTTTCATCTCAGGGATTCATTTTGGTATGGTAACTAAAGTTTAAAGCAGAAATAGGGGCACTTTTAAAATTTTCATTTTTGACCAAAATCGATGGGTCCGGGGCTTAGGGAATTTCTCATATGCCACAAAACCGTTGAAGCTCCTGTTCAAAAATCATGCTCCGAAATCAACTTTTTTCATCTCAGGGATTCATTTTGGGATGGTAACTAAAGTTTAAAGCAGAAATAGGGGCACTTTTAAAATTTTCATTTTTGACCAAAATCGATGGGTCCGGGGCTTAGGGAATTTCTCATATGCCCCAAATCCGTTGAAGCTCCTGTTCAAAAATCATGCTCCGAAATCAACTTTTTTCATCTCAGGGATTCATTTTGGGATGGTAACTAAAGTTTAAAGCAGAAATAGGGGCACTTTTAAAATTTTCATTTTAGACCAAAATCGATGGGTCCGGGGCTTAGGGAATTTCTCATATGCCACAAAACCGTTGAAGCTCCTGCTCAAAAATCATGCTCCGAAATAAACTTTTTTCATCTCAGGGATTCATTTTGGTATGGTAACTAAAGTTTAAAGCAGAAATAGGGGCACTTTTAAAATTTTCATTTTTGACCAAAATCGATGGGTCCGGGGCTTAGGGAATTTCTCATATGCCACAAAACCGTTGAAGCTCCTGTTCAAAAATCATGCTCCGAAATCAACTTTTTTCATCTCAGGGATTCATTTTGGGATGGTAAATAAAGTTTAAAGCAGAAATAGGGGCACTTTTAAAATTTTCATTTTTGACCAAAATCGATGGGTCCGGGGCTTAGGGAATTTCTCATATGCCCCAAATCCGTTGAAGCTCCTGTTCAAAAATCATGCTCCGAAATCAACTTTTTTCATCTCAGGGATTCATTTGGGGATGGTAACTAAAGTTTAAAGCAGAAATAGGGGCACTTTTAAAATTTTCATTTTTGACCAAAATCGATGGGTCCGGGGCTCAGGGAATTTCTCATATGCCCCAAATCCGTTAAAGCTCCTGTTCAAAAATCATGCTCCGAAATCAACTCTTTTCATCTCAGGGATTCATTTTGGGATGGTAACTAAAGTTTAAAGCAGAAATAGGGGCACTTTTAAAATTTTCATTTTTGACCAAAATCGATGGGTCCGGGGCTTAGGGAATTTCTCATATGCCACAAAACCGTTAAAGCTCCTGTTCAAAAATCATGCTCCGAAATCAACTTTTTTCATCTCAGGGATTCATTTTGGGATGGTAACTAAAGTTTAAAGCAGAAATAGGGGCACTTTTAAAATTTTCATTTTTGACCAAAATTGATGGGTCCGGGGCTTAGGGAATTTCTCATATGCCCCAAACCCGTTGAAGCTCCTGTTCAAAAATCATGCTCCGAAATCAACTTTTTTCATCTCAGGGATTCATTTTGGGATGGTAACTAAAGTTTAAAGCAGAAATAGGGGCACTTTTAAAATTTTCATTTTTGACCAAAATCGATGGGTCCAGGGCTTAGGGAATTTCTCATATGCCCCAAATCCGTTGAAGCTCCTGTTCAAAAATCATGCTCCGAAATCAACTTTTTTCATCTCAGGGATTCATTTTGGGATGGTAACTAAAGTTTAAAGCAGAAATAGGGGCACTTTTAAAATTTTCATTTTTGACCAAAATCGATGGGTCCGGGGCTTAGGGAATTTCTCATATGCCACAAAACAGTTGAAGCTCCTGTTCAAAAATCATGCTCTGAAATCAACTTTTTTCATCTCAGGGATTCATTTTAGGATGGTAACTAAAGTTTAAAGCAGAAATAGGGGCACTTTTAAAATTTTAATTTTTGACCAAAATCGATGGATCCAGGGCTTAGGGAATTTCTCATATGCCCCAAAACCGTTGAAGCTCCTGTTCAAAAATCATGCTCCGAAATCAACTTTTTTCATCTCAGGGATTCATTTTTTGATGGTAACTAAAGTTTAAAGCAGAAATAGGGGCACTTTTAAAATTTTCATTTTTGACCAAAATCGATGGGTCCGGGCTTATGGAATTTCTTATATGCCCCAAAACCGTTGAAGCTCCTGTTTAAAAATCATGCTCCAAAATCAACTTTTTTCATCTCAGGGATTCATTTTGGGATGGTAACTAAAGTTTAAAGCAGAAATAGGGGCACTTTTAAAATTTTCATTTTTGACCAAAATCGATGGGTCCGGGGCTTAGGGAATTTCTCATATGCCCCAAATCCGTTGAAGCTCCTGTTCAAAAATCATGCTCCGAAATCAACTTTTTTCATCTCAGGGATTCATTTTGGGATGGTAACTAAAGTTTAAAGCAGAAATAGGGGCACTTTTAAAATTTTCATTTTTGACCAAAATTGATGGGTCCGGGGCTTAGGGAATTTCTCATATGCCACAAAACAGTTGAAGCTCCTGTTCAAAAATCATGCTCTGAAATCAACTTTTTTCATCTCAGGGATTCATTTTGGGATGGTAACTAAAGTTTAAAGCAGAAATAGGGGCACTTTTAAAATTTTCATTTTTGACCAAATTCGATGGGTCCGGGGCTTAGGGAATTTCTCATATGCCACAAAACCATTGAAGCTCCTGTTCAAAAATCATGCTCCGAAATCAACTTTTTTCATCTCAGGGATTCATTTTGGGATGGTAACTAAAGTTTAAAGCAGAAATAGGGGCACTTTAAAAATTTTCATTTTTGACCAAAATCGATGGGTCCGGGGCTTAGGGAATTTCTCATATGCCCCAAACCCGTTGAAGCTCCTGTTCAAAAATCATGCTCCGAAATCAACTTTTTTCATCTCAGGGATTCATTTTGGGATGGTAACTAAAGTTTAAAGCAGAAATAGGGGCACTTTTAAAATTTTCATTTTTGACCAAAATCGATGGGTCCGGGGCTTAGGGAATTTCTCATATGCCACAAAACCGTTGAAGCTCCTGTTCAAAAATCATGCTCCGAAATCAACTTTTTTCATCTCAGGGATTCATTTTGGGATGGTAACTAAAGTTTAAAGCAGAAATAGGGGCACTTTTAAAATTTTAATTTTTAACCAAAATCGATGGGTCCGGGGCTTAGGGAATTTCTCATATGCCCCAAATCCGTTGAAGCTCCTGTTCAAAAATCATGCTCCGAAATCAACTTTTTTCATCTCAGGGATTCATTTTGGGATGGTAACTAAAGTTTAAAGCAGAAATAGGGGCACTTTTAAAATTTTCATTTTTGACCAAAATCGATGGGTCCGGGGCTTAGGGAATTTCTCATATGCCACAAAACAGTTGAAGCTCCTGTTCAAAAACCATGCTCTGAAATCAACTTTTTTCATCTCAGGGATTCATTTTAGGATGGTAACTAAAGTTTAAAGCAGAAATAGGGGCACTTTTAAAATTTTCATTTTTGACCAAAATCGATGGATCCAGGGCTTAGGGAATTTCTCATATGCCCCAAATCCGTTGAAGCTCCTGTTCAAAAATCATGCTCCGAAATCAACTTTTTTCATCTCAGGGATTCATTTTGGGATGGTAACTAAAGTTTAAAGCAGAAATAGGGGCACTTTTAAAATTTTCATTTTTGACCAAAATCGATGGGTCCAGGGCTTATGGAATTTCTCATATGCCCCAAAACCGTTGAAGCTCCTGTTAAAAAATCATGCTCCGAAATCAACTTTTTTCATCTCAGGGATTCATTTTAGGATGGTAACTAAAGTTTAAAGCAGAAATAGGGGCACTTTTAAAATTTTCATTTTTGACCAAAATCGATGGATCCAGGGCTTAGGGAATTTCTCATATGCCACAAAACAGTTGAAGCTCCTGTTCAAAAATCATGCTCTGAAATCAACTTTTTTCATCTCAGAGATTCATTTTGGGATGGTAACTAAAGTTTAAAGCAGAAATAGGGGCACTTTTAAAATTTTCATTTTTGACCAAATTCGATGGGTCCGGGGCTTAGGGAATTTCTCATATGCCACAAAACCATTGAAGCTCCTGTTCAAAAATCATGCTCCGAAATCAACGTTTTTCATCTCAGGGATTCATTTTGGGATGGTAACTAAAGTTTAAAGCAGAAATAGGGGCACTTTAAAAATTTTCATTTTTGACCAAAATCGATGGGTCCGGGGCTTAGGGAATTTCTCATATGCCCCAAACCCGTTGAAGCTCCTGTTCAAAAACCATGCTCTGAAATCAACTTTTTTCATCTCAGGGATTCATTTTAGGATGGTAACTAAAGTTTAAAGCAGAAATAGGGGCACTTTTAAAATTTTCATTTTTGACCAAAATCGATGGATCCAGGGCTTAGGGAATTTCTCATATGCCCCAAATCCGTTGAAGCTCCTGTTCAAAAATCATGCTCCGAAATCAACTTTTTTCATCTCAGGGATTCATTTTGGGATGGTAACTAAAGTTTAAAGCAGAAATAGGGGCACTTTTAAAATTTTCATTTTTGACCAAAATCGATGGGTCCAGGGCTTATGGAATTTCTCATATGCCCCAAAACCGTTGAAGCTCCTGTTAAAAAATCATGCTCCGAAATCAACTTTTTTCATCTCAGGGATTCATTTTGGGATGGTAACTAAAGTTTAAAGCAGAAATAGGGGCACTTTTAAAATTTTCATTTTTGACCAAAATCGATGGGTCCGGGGCTTAGGGAATTTCTCATATGCCCCAAATCCGTTGAAGCTCCTGTTCAAAAATCATGCTCCAAAATCAACTTTTTTCATCTCAGGGATTCATTTTGGGATGGTAACTAAAGTTTAAAGCAGAAATATGGGCACTTTTAAAATTTTCATTTTTGACCAAAATCGATGGGTCCGGGGCTTAGGGAATTTCTCATATGCCCCAAAACCGTTGAAGCTCCTGTTCAAAAATCATGCTCCGAAATCAACTTTTTTCATCTCAGGGATTCATTTTGGTATGTTAACTAAAGTTTAAAGCAGAAATAGGGGCACTTTTAAAATTTTCATTTTTGACCAAAATCGATGGGTCCGGGGCTTAGGGAATTTCTCATATGCCACAAAACCGTTGAAGCTCCTGTTCAAAAATCATGCTCCGAAATCAACTTTTTTCATCTCAGGGATTCATTTTGGGATGGTAACTAAAGTTTAAAGCAGAAATAGGGGCACTTTTAAAATTTTCATTTTTGACCAAAATCGATGGATCCAGGGCTTAGGGAATTTCTCATATGCCCCAAATCCGTTGAAGCTCCTGTTCAAAAATCATTCTCCGAAATCAACTTTTTTCATCTCAGGGATTCATTTTGGGATGGTAACTAAAGTTTAAAGCAGAAATAGGGGCACTTTTAAAATTTTCATTTTTGACCAAAATCGATGGGTCCAGGGCTTATGGAATTTCTCATATGCCCCAAAACCGTTGAAGCTCCTGTTAAAAAATCATGCTCCGAAATCAACTTTTTTCATCTCAGGGATTCATTTTGGGATGGTAACTAAAGTTTAAAGCAGAAATAGGGGCACTTTTAAAATTTTCATTTTTGACCAAAATCGATGGATCCAGGGCTTAGGGAATTTCTCATATGCCCCAAATCCGTTGAAGCTCCTGTTCAAAAATCATTCTCCGAAATCAACTTTTTTCATCTCAGGGATTCATTTTGGGATGGTAACTAAAGTTTAAAGCAGAAATAGGGGCACTTTTAAAATTTTCATTTTTGACCAAAATCGATGGGTCCAGGGCTTATGGAATTTCTCATATGCCCCAAAACCGTTGAAGCTCCTGTTAAAAAATCATGCTCCGAAATCAACTTTTTTCATCTCAGGGATTCATTTTGGGATGGTAACTAAAGTTTAAAGCAGAAATAGGGGCACTTTTAAAATTTTCATTTTTGACCAAAATCGATGGGTCCGGGGCTTAGGGAATTTCTCATATGCCCCAAATCCGTTGAAGCTCCTGTTCAAAAATCATGCTCCGAAATCAACTTTTTTCATCTCAGGGATTCATTTTGGGATGGTAACTAAAGTTTAAAGCAGAAATAGGGGCACTTTTAAAATGTTCATTTTTGACCAAAATCGATGGGTCCGGGGCTTAGGGAATTTCTCATATGCCACAAAACCGTTGAAGCTCCTGTTCAAAAATCATGCTCCGAAATCAACTTTTTTCATCTCAGGGATTCATTTTGGGATGGTAACTAAAGTTTAAAGCAGAAATAGGGGCACTTTTAAAATTTTCATTTTTGACCAAAATCGATGGATCCAGGGCTTAGGGAATTTCTCATATGCCACAAAACCGTTGAAGCTCCTGTTCAAAAATCATGCTCCGAAATCAACTTTTTTCATCTCAGGGATTCATTTTGGTATGTTAACTAAAGTTTAAAGCAGAAATAGGGGCACTTTTAAAATTTTCATTTTTGACCAAAATCGATGGGTCCGGGGCTTAGGGAATTTCTCATATGCCACAAAACCGTTGAAGCTCCTGTTCAAAAATCATGCTCCGAAATCAACTTTTTTCATCTCAGGGATTCATTTTGGGATGGTAACTAAAGTTTAAAGCAGAAATAGGGGCACTTTTAAAATTTTCATTTTTGACCAAAATCGATGGATCCAGGGCTTAGGGAATTTCTCATATGCCCCAAAACCGTTGAAGCTCCTGTTCAAAAATCATGCTCCGAAATAAACTTTTTTCATCTCAGGGATTCATTTTGGTATGGTAACTAAAGTTTAAAGCAGAAATAGGGGCACTTTTAAAATTTTCATTTTTGACCAAAATCGATGGGTCCGGGGCTTAGGGAATTTCTCATATGCCACAAAACCGTTGAAGCTCCTGTTCAAAAATCATGCTCAGAAATCAACTTTTTTCATCTCAGGGATTCATTTTGGGATGGTAACTAAAGTTTAAAGCAGAAATAGGGGCACTTTTAAAATTTTCATTTTTGACCAAAATCGATGGGTCCGGGGCTTAGGGAATTTCTCATATGCTCCAAATCCGTTGAAGCTCCTGTTCAAAAATCATGCTCCGAAATCAACTTTTTTCATCTCAGGGATTCATTTTGGGATGGTAACTAAAGTTTAAAGCAGAAATAGGGGCACTTTTAAAATTTTCATTTTTGACCAAAATCGATGGGTCCGGGGCTTAGGGAATTTCTCATATGCCACAAAACAGTTGAAGCTCCTGTTCAAAAATCATGCTCTGAAATCAACTTTTTTCATCTCAGGGATTCATTTTAGGATGGTAACTAAAGTTTAAAGCAGAAATAGGGGCACTTTTAAAATTTTCATTTTTGACCAAAATCGATGGATCCAGGGCTTAGGGAATTTCTCATATGCCCCAAAACCGTTGAAGCTCCTGTTCAAAAATCATGCTCCGAAATCAACTTTTTTCATCTCAGGGATTCATTTTGGGATGGTAACTAAAGTTTAAAGCAGAAATAGGGGCACTTTTAAAATTTTCATTTTTTGACCAAAATCGATGGGTCCGGGGCTTAGGGAATTTCTCATATGCCCCAAAACCGTTGAAGCTCCTGTTCAAAAATCATGCTCCGAAATCAACTTTTTTCATCTCAGGGATTCATTTTGGGATGGTAACTAAAGTTTAAAGCAGAAATAGGGGCACTTTTAAAATTTTCATTTTTGACCAAAATCGATGGGTCCGGCCGGGGCTTATGGAATTTCTCATATGCCCCAAAACCGTTGAAGCTCCTGTTAAAAAATCATGCTCCGAAATCAACTTTTTTCATCTCAGGGATTCCTTTTGGGATGGTAACTAAAGTTTAAAGCAGAAATAGGGGCACTTTTAAAATTTTCATTTTTGACCAAAATCGATGGGTCCGGGGCTTAGGGAATTTCTCATATGCCCCAAATCCGTTGAAGCTCCTGTTCAAAAATCATGCTCCGAAATCAACTTTTTTCATCTCAGGGATTCATTTTGGGATGGTAACTAAAGTTTAAAGCAGAAATAGGGGCACTTTTAAAATTTTAATTTTTGACCAAAATCGATGGATCCAGGGCTTAGGGAATTTCTCATATGCCCCAAAACCGTTGAAGCTCCTGTTCAAAAATCATGCTCCGAAATCAACTTTTTTCATCTCAGGGATTCATTTTGGGATGGTAACTAAAGTTTAAAGCAGAAATAGGGGCACTTTTAACATTTTCATTTTTGACCAAAATCGATGGGTCCGGGGCTTAGGGAATTTCTCATATGCCACAAAACCGTTGAAGCTCCTGTTCAAAAATCATGCTCCGAAATCAACTTTTTTCATCTCAGGGATTCATTTTGGGATGGTAACTAAAGTTTAAAGCAGAAATAGGGGCACTTTTAAAATTTTCATTTTTGACCAAAATCGATGGGTCCGGGGCTTAGGGAATTTCTCATATGCCCCAAATCCGTTAAAGCTCCTGTTCAAAAATCATGCTCCGAAATCAACTTTTTTCATCTCAGGGATTCATTTTGGGATGGTAACTAAAGTTTAAAGCAGAAATAGGGGCACTTTTAAAATTTTCATTTTTGACCAAAATCGATGGGTCCGGGGCTTAGGGAATTTCTCATATGCCACAAAACCGTTAAAGCTCCTGTTCAAAAATCATGCTCCGAAATCAACTTTTTTCATCTCAGGGATTCATTTTGGGATGGTAACTGAAGTTTAAAGCAGAAATAGGGGCACTTTTAAAATTTTCATTTTTGACCAAAATTGATGGGTCCGGGGCTTAGGGAATTTCTCATATGCCCCAAACCCGTTGAAGCTCCTGTTCAAAAATCATGCTCCGAAATCAACTTTTTTCATCTCAGGGATTCATTTTGGTATGGTAACTAAAGTTTAAAGCAGAAATAGGGGCACTTTTAAAATTTTCATTTTTGACCAAAATCGATGGGTCCGGGGCTTAGGGAATTTCTCATATGCCACAAAACCGTTGAAGCTCCTGTTCAAAAATCATGCTCCGAAATCAACTTTTTTCATCTCAGGGATTCATTTTGGGATGGTAACTAAAGTTTAAAGCAGAAATAGGGGCACTTTTAAAATTTTCATTTTTGACCAAAATCGATGGGTCCAGGGCTTAGGGAATTTCTCATATGCCCCAAATCCGTTGAAGCTCCTGTTCAAAAATCATGCTCCGAAATCAACTTTTTTCATCTCAGGGATTCATTTTGGGATGGTAACTAAAGTTTAAAGCAGAAATAGGGGCACTTTTAAAATTTTCATTTTTGACCAAAATCGATGGGTCCGGGGCTTAGGGAATTTCTCATATGCCCCAAAACCGTTGAAGCTCCTGTTCAAAAATCATGCTCCGAAATCAACTTTTTTCATCTCAGGGATTCATTTTGGGATGGTAACTAAAGTTTAAAGCAGAAATAGGGGCACTTTTAAAATTTTCATTTTTGACCAAAATCGATGGGTCCGGGGCTTAGGGAATTTCTCATATGCCACAAAACAGTTGAAGCTCCTGTTCAAAAATCATGCTCTGAAATCAACTTTTTTCATCTCAGGGATTCATTTTAGGATGGTAACTAAAGTTTAAAGCAGAAATAGGGGCACTTTTAAAATTTTCATTTTTGACCAAAATCGATGGATCCAGGGCTTAGGGAATTTCTCATATGCCCCAAAACCGTTGAAGCTCCTGTTCAAAAATCATGCTCCGAAATCAACTTTTTTCATCTCAGGGATTCATTTTGGGATGGTAACTAAAGTTTAAAGCAGAAATATGGGCACTTTTAAAATTTTCATTTTTGACCAAAATCGATGGGTCCGGGGCTTAGGGAATTTCTCATATGCCCCAAAACCGTTGAAGCTCCTGTTCAAAAATCATGCTCCGAAATCAACTTTTTTCATCTCAGGGATTCATTTTGGGATGGTAACTAAAGTTTAAAGCAGAAATAGGGGCACTTTAAAAATTTTCATTTTTGACCAAAATCGATGGGTCCGGCCGGGGCTTATGGAATTTCTCATATGCCCCAAAACCGTTGAAGCTCCTGTTAAAAAATCATGCTCCGAAATCAACTTTTTTCATCTCAGGGATTCATTTTGGGATGGTAACTAAAGTTTAAAGCAGAAATAGGGGCACTTTTAAAATTTTCATTTTTGACCAAAATCGATGGATCCAGGGCTTAGGGAATTTCTCATATGCCCCAAATCCGTTGAAGCTCCTGTTCAAAAATCATTCTCCGAAATCAACTTTTTTCATCTCAGGGATTCATTTTGGGATGGTAACTAAAGTTTAAAGCAGAAATAGGGGCACTTTTAAAATTTTCATTTTTGACCAAAATCGATGGGTCCAGGGCTTATGGAATTTCTCATATGCCCCAAAACCGTTGAAGCTCCTGTTAAAAAATCATGCTCCGAAATCAACTTTTTTCATCTCAGGGATTCATTTTGGGATGGTAACTAAAGTTTAAAGCAGAAATAGGGGCACTTTTAAAATTTTCATTTTTGACCAAAATCGATGGGTCCGGGGCTTAGGGAATTTCTCATATGCCCCAAAACCGTTGAAGCTCCTGTTAAAAAATCATTCTCCGAAATCAACTTTTTTCATCTCAGGGATTCATTTTGGGATGGTAACTAAAGTTTAAAGCAGAAATAGGGGCACTTTTAAAATTTTCATTTTTGACCAAAATCGATGGGTCCAGGGCTTATGGAATTTCTCATATGCCCCAAAACCGTTGAAGCTCCTGTTAAAAAATCATGCTCCGAAATCAACTTTTTTCATCTCAGGGATTCATTTTGGGATGGTAACTAAAGTTTAAAGCAGAAATAGGGGCACTTTAAAATTTTCATTTTTGACCAAAATCGATGGGTCCGGGGCTTAGGGAATTTCTCATATGCCCCAAATCCGTTGAAGCTCCTGTTCAAAAATCATGCTCCGAAATCAACTTTTTTCATCTCAGGGATTCATTTTGGGATGGTAACTAAAGTTTAAAGCAGAAATAGGGGCACTTTTAAAATGTTCATTTTTGACCAAAATCGATGGGTCCGGGGCTTAGGGAATTTCTCATATGCCACAAAACCGTTGAAGCTCCTGTTCAAAAATCATGCTCCGAAATCAACTTTTTTCATCTCAGGGATTCATTTTGGGATGGTAACTAAAGTTTAAAGCAGAAATAGGGGCACTTTTAAAATTTTCATTTTTGACCAAAATCGATGGATCCAGGGCTTAGGGAATTTCTCATATGCCACAAAACCGTTGAAGCTCCTGTTCAAAAATCATGCTCCGAAATCAACTTTTTTCATCTCAGGGATTCATTTTGGTATGTTAACTAAAGTTTAAAGCAGAAATAGGGGCACTTTTAAAATTTTCATTTTTGACCAAAATCGATGGGTCCGGGGCTTAGGGAATTTCTCATATGCCACAAAACCGTTGAAGCTCCTGTTCAAAAATCATGCTCCGAAATCAACTTTTTTCATCTCAGGGATTCATTTTGGGATGGTAACTAAAGTTTAAAGCAGAAATAGGGGCACTTTTAAAATTTTCATTTTTGACCAAAATCGATGGATCCAGGGCTTAGGGAATTTCTCATATGCCCCAAAACCGTTGAAGCTCCTGTTCAAAAATCATGCTCCGAAATAAACTTTTTTCATCTCAGGGATTCATTTTGGTATGGTAACTAAAGTTTAAAGCAGAAATAGGGGCACTTTTAAAATTTTCATTTTTGACCAAAATCGATGGGTCCGGGGCTTAGGGAATTTCTCATATGCCACAAAACCGTTGAAGCTCCTGTTCAAAAATCATGCTCAGAAATCAACTTTTTTCATCTCAGGGATTCATTTTGGGATGGTAACTAAAGTTTAAAGCAGAAATAGGGGCACTTTTAAAATTTTCATTTTTGACCAAAATCGATGGGTCCGGGGCTTAGGGAATTTCTCATATGCTCCAAATCCGTTGAAGCTCCTGTTCAAAAATCATGCTCCGAAATCAACTTTTTTCATCTCAGGGATTCATTTTGGGATGGTAACTAAAGTTTAAAGCAGAAATAGGGGCACTTTTAAAATTTTCATTTTTGACCAAAATCGATGGGTCCGGGGCTTAGGGAATTTCTCATATGCCACAAAACAGTTGAAGCTCCTGTTCAAAAATCATGCTCTGAAATCAACTTTTTTCATCTCAGGGATTCATTTTAGGATGGTAACTAAAGTTTAAAGCAGAAATAGGGGCACTTTTAAAATTTTCATTTTTGACCAAAATCGATGGATCCAGGGCTTAGGGAATTTCTCATATGCCCCAAAACCGTTGAAGCTCCTGTTCAAAAATCATGCTCCGAAATCAACTTTTTTCATCTCAGGGATTCATTTTGGGATGGTAACTAAAGTTTAAAGCAGAAATAGGGGCACTTTTAAAATTTTCATTTTTTGACCAAAATCGATGGGTCCGGGGCTTAGGGAATTTCTCATATGCCCCAAAACCGTTGAAGCTCCTGTTCAAAAATCATGCTCCGAAATCAACTTTTTTCATCTCAGGGATTCATTTTGGGATGGTAACTAAAGTTTAAAGCAGAAATAGGGGCACTTTTAAAATTTTCATTTTTGACCAAAATCGATGGGTCCGGCCGGGGCTTATGGAATTTCTCATATGCCCCAAAACCGTTGAAGCTCCTGTTAAAAAATCATGCTCCGAAATCAACTTTTTTCATCTCAGGGATTCCTTTTGGGATGGTAACTAAAGTTTAAAGCAGAAATAGGGGCACTTTTAAAATTTTCATTTTTGACCAAAATCGATGGGTCCGGGGCTTAGGGAATTTCTCATATGCCCCAAATCCGTTGAAGCTCCTGTTCAAAAATCATGCTCCGAAATCAACTTTTTTCATCTCAGGGATTCATTTTGGGATGGTAACTAAAGTTTAAAGCAGAAATAGGGGCACTTTTAAAATTTTAATTTTTGACCAAAATCGATGGATCCAGGGCTTAGGGAATTTCTCATATGCCCCAAAACCGTTGAAGCTCCTGTTCAAAAATCATGCTCCGAAATCAACTTTTTTCATCTCAGGGATTCATTTTGGGATGGTAACTAAAGTTTAAAGCAGAAATAGGGGCACTTTTAACATTTTCATTTTTGACCAAAATCGATGGGTCCGGGGCTTAGGGAATTTCTCATATGCCACAAAACCGTTGAAGCTCCTGTTCAAAAATCATGCTCCGAAATCAACTTTTTTCATCTCAGGGATTCATTTTGGGATGGTAACTAAAGTTTAAAGCAGAAATAGGGGCACTTTTAAAATTTTCATTTTTGACCAAAATCGATGGGTCCGGGGCTTAGGGAATTTCTCATATGCCCCAAATCCGTTAAAGCTCCTGTTCAAAAATCATGCTCCGAAATCAACTTTTTTCATCTCAGGGATTCATTTTGGGATGGTAACTAAAGTTTAAAGCAGAAATAGGGGCACTTTTAAAATTTTCATTTTTGACCAAAATCGATGGGTCCGGGGCTTAGGGAATTTCTCATATGCCACAAAACCGTTAAAGCTCCTGTTCAAAAATCATGCTCCGAAATCAACTTTTTTCATCTCAGGGATTCATTTTGGGATGGTAACTGAAGTTTAAAGCAGAAATAGGGGCACTTTTAAAATTTTCATTTTTGACCAAAATTGATGGGTCCGGGGCTTAGGGAATTTCTCATATGCCCCAAACCCGTTGAAGCTCCTGTTCAAAAATCATGCTCCGAAATCAACTTTTTTCATCTCAGGGATTCATTTTGGTATGGTAACTAAAGTTTAAAGCAGAAATAGGGGCACTTTTAAAATTTTCATTTTTGACCAAAATCGATGGGTCCGGGGCTTAGGGAATTTCTCATATGCCACAAAACCGTTGAAGCTCCTGTTCAAAAATCATGCTCCGAAATCAACTTTTTTCATCTCAGGGATTCATTTTGGGATGGTAACTAAAGTTTAAAGCAGAAATAGGGGCACTTTTAAAATTTTCATTTTTGACCAAAATCGATGGGTCCAGGGCTTAGGGAATTTCTCATATGCCCCAAATCCGTTGAAGCTCCTGTTCAAAAATCATGCTCCGAAATCAACTTTTTTCATCTCAGGGATTCATTTTGGGATGGTAACTAAAGTTTAAAGCAGAAATAGGGGCACTTTTAAAATTTTCATTTTTGACCAAAATCGATGGGTCCGGGGCTTAGGGAATTTCTCATATGCCCCAAAACCGTTGAAGCTCCTGTTCAAAAATCATGCTCCGAAATCAACTTTTTTCATCTCAGGGATTCATTTTGGGATGGTAACTAAAGTTTAAAGCAGAAATAGGGGCACTTTTAAAATTTTCATTTTTGACCAAAATCGATGGGTCCGGGGCTTAGGGAATTTCTCATATGCCACAAAACAGTTGAAGCTCCTGTTCAAAAATCATGCTCTGAAATCAACTTTTTTCATCTCAGGGATTCATTTTAGGATGGTAACTAAAGTTTAAAGCAGAAATAGGGGCACTTTTAAAATTTTCATTTTTGACCAAAATCGATGGATCCAGGGCTTAGGGAATTTCTCATATGCCCCAAAACCGTTGAAGCTCCTGTTCAAAAATCATGCTCCGAAATCAACTTTTTTCATCTCAGGGATTCATTTTGGGATGGTAACTAAAGTTTAAAGCAGAAATATGGGCACTTTTAAAATTTTCATTTTTGACCAAAATCGATGGGTCCGGGGCTTAGGGAATTTCTCATATGCCCCAAAACCGTTGAAGCTCCTGTTCAAAAATCATGCTCCGAAATCAACTTTTTTCATCTCAGGGATTCATTTTGGGATGGTAACTAAAGTTTAAAG
>NW_026968627.1:10000-12500 GCF_028390025.1 Pseudophryne corroboree
GCCGCCAGACTCGGCTCCTCTCCCGCGCTCTCTCTCTCTCTCGCTCTGACCTCCGCCCCGTCCGGCCCTCCCGTCCGCGGCGGGGGAGGCCCGGCGGGCGAACCCTTCCGTGCGGCCGCCTCGCCGGAGCGGGGGCGGCGCGCAGGGCCCTCTCCTGGGGCTTGCGAGGAGCGGCCGTCGGGGCTGGCCGCGTCCTCGGATCTCGATGCGACGCTCGTTCGGTTCCTGGGAAATCGTGTGCTCCGCCGGGGTCCGGGGGCGAGCGCCCTTCGCTGGGCGAGGGGGACGCTTCCCCGGCACCCCTGGCGGCGTCGGACGCCTGCGGGTGCCGGCGGACGGAGCAGACCGCGCCGCACGGGGTACGGGTGCGGGGCCCGCCCGGCTCCGGAGACCGGAGCGCTCGGGCGGACGCCTGGGGACCGGACGCCCTCTCCGGGCGGAGGGGTTCCGGGCGCGCCGTGGGCAGAGGGAGGGTCGGGTTCGCCTGGAGCCGGCCGAGACCCCTGGGTTCCGGCCGAGCGATCGTCCCTCCCCGCCGGGGCGCGGGGTGCCACATCGATCGGGTTGCGGAAATGGGAGACGTGGGGCCCTTCTCTCGCGTCAACCGCAGCCCTCCGTTTTCTCTTTTCCGGCTTGACTCTGTTCGCCACCTGTGATGCTCTCTGGCCGGTTCCCTCGGGCGTAGCGGGACGGGCGGCGCGCGCGACGCTCTCGCGGAGCGTCCTCCGACGCTTCCCCGGGCTCCTGGAGCCGCCTCCCGGCCCGAGGGGTGCCCGTCCGCACTCATCGGCTGAACTTCCGCGAATTGCAGTACCCGATTCGGCCCGCCGGGGGGCGCTGCCGCCGGGGGAAGAGGGGGACGGGCCGGGCCTGGCGCCGGGCTCCGCCGGACGCCCGGCGCTGCCCCGTCTCGGCCTCGGAAGGGGGAGTCGGGGGAACGGGAGGCCGGGAGTCCCGGAGAAAGAGAGAGAGAGAGAGAGAGAGATAGAGAGACCTCCGCGGTTCCGCCTTCGACCGCCGGGGGGCGCCGCGCACCCGTCCGCACGGGCCCGTCCCGGTGGCTCCCGGCAGGGCTCTCCCAAACCCTCTCCCAGGGCCCCGGTCCGGGAGCCCGACTGCGTCCGCTCTCCGCTTCCAGAGAGGAGGCTGTCGGACGGGGAGAGCTGGTACCGGGCTCCTGGAGCCCTGCCTGGGCAGCCTATGGAAGGGAGGGAGCCCTGGCCCTGCTGCTCTCCGAGCTCCGGCCCTGCTGCTCTCCGAGCTCCGTGCCTGCTCTGCCACGGGTCCTTTCGCAGGAGCTCCAGGGAAACGGGCTTTTCGGCCCCTGACAGAGTCCCGGCTCTCTCGCTCGCCTCGTTGGTACCTACTGATCCGGCGGAGGTGTTCTCCGGCGGGTAGCGACACGGACGGCCGAGGGCGCGCTTCACCCAGGCTTCAACCGTCTCCTCCCCGAGCCCCTGGAAGTGCAGCTGGGCCGCGGGCGCCCCGGTCCGCACTCATCTGCGAAACTTCCACAAATTGCAGTACCCGATTTGGCCCGCCGGGGGGCGCTGCCTCCGGGGGGAGAAGGAGACGTGCCCGGCCCGTACGTCGGGCTCCAACGGATGCCCGCCGTGGACCCTTTATAGGCCCCATCCTGGTCCTGCCATGCTGTTATCGGAGCTCCACGGCTATCTTGTCACTAAACCTTTCGTTTGAGCTCCAGGGCTTTTTGCTTTTTGTAACCCGGTTCCTGGAGCCCTGCCTGGGCAAAATCGGATGCAAGAAGGCCCTGCCCATGCTGATCTCTGAGCTCCGCGCATCTTCTGTCACGGGTCCTTTCGCAAAAGCTCCAGGGAAACAGGCTTTTCGGCCCCGGACAGAGTCCCGGCTCTCTCGCTCGCCTCGTTGGTACCTACTGATCCGGCGGAGGTGTTCTCCGGCGGGTAGCGACACGGACGGCCGAGGGCGCGCTTCACCCAGGCTTCAACCATCTCCTCCCCGAGCCCCTGGAAGTGCCGCTGGGCCGCGGGCGCCCCGGTCCGCACTCATCCGCGACACTTCCGCGCTGGAGTCCGACGCTCGCCGGCCGCGTCCCCCGGCCCGCGGGGGCCCGGGGGGAGGCCCGACGCGTGCGGGGGGAGGCGGCGGGCGGCGGGGGCGCCCCCGCGCCACCCGACGGCGCCCCCCCGGTGGCCAGAGGCGGCTCGGAGCGAGACGATCGGGGGGGGACGGCGGCGCGTGACCCGCCCCGGCCCCCTTGGCCCAGCGGACGGGCAGGCGGCTCCCGGGCGCCCCCCCCGATCCCCGCCGCGGCGCCCCCCGGTGGCCGCCTGACGCCACTGCGGGGGGTGCAGATTCCGTGTGTCCTCTCGGATAAAAACAAAAGAAACGATTCCCGTCAGGCGAAAGTAAGTGGGACGCAGGGCCCCGGGCCCCGACGGTCCGCGCGCGCGGCGCCCCCCGCTGGCCGGTCGAAGGGAGGACAAAAATAAAATGAAAAAAATTTCAAAAAAGCACT
>NW_026968627.1:25000-27500 GCF_028390025.1 Pseudophryne corroboree
CTGATCCGGCGGAGGTGTTCTCCGGCGGGTAGCGACACGGACGGCCGAGGGCGCGCTTCACCCAGGCTTCAACCATCTCCTCCCCGAGCCCCTGGAAGTGCCGCTGGGCCGCGGGCGCCCCGGTCCGCACTCATCCGCGACACTTCCGCGCTGGAGTCCGACGCTCGCCGGCCGCGTCCCCCGGCCCGCGGGGGCCCGGGGGGAGGCCCGACGCGTGCGGGGGGAGGCGGCGGGCGGCGGGGGCGCCCCCGCGCCACCCGACGGCGCCCCCCCGGTGGCCAGAGGCGGCTCGGAGCGAGACGATCGGGGGGGGACGGCGGCGCGTGACCCGCCCCGGCCCCCTTGGCCCAGCGGACGGGCAGGCGGCTCCCGGGCGCCCCCCCCGATCCCCGCCGCGGCGCCCCCCGGTGGCCGCCTGACGCCACTGCGGGGGGTGCAGATTCCGTGTGTCCTCTCGGATAAAAACAAAAGAAACGATTCCCGTCGGGCGAAAGTAAGTGGGACGCAGGGCCCCGGGCCCCGACGGTCCGCGCGCGCGGCGCCCCCCGCTGGCCGGTCGAAGGGAGGACAAAAATAAAATGAAAAAAATTTCAAAAAAGCACTCGCCCCAAACAGACGAAAGGTACCCGGTCCGCCCGGATGAACCCTCCCCCGTGTCCCCGCCGCGGCGCCCCCCGCTGGCCAGCCGAGGTAATACACGATTGAGAGGGGGGGAGTGAAAAACAGGGGCAAAAAATGAAAAACACCCCACCCGTTTGAATGCAAAGTCCCGGAGCGGCCAGGGGTGGACGCCGGTCCGCGCGCACGGCGCCCCCCGCAGGCCAGTTGAAGGGAAGAACGGAACGAGACTTAAAGATAAAAAAAAATTTCAAAAAAGCACTCGCCCCAAACAGATGAAATGTACCCGGTCCGCCCGTGTCCCCGCCGCGGCGCCCCCCGCTGGCCAGCCGAGGTAATACACGATTGAGAGGGGGGGAGTGGAAAAAAAAAGGGCAAAAAAATGAAAAACACCCCACCCATTTGAATGCAAAGTCCCGGAGCGGCCAGGGGTGGACGCCGGTCCGCGCGCACGGCGCCCCCCGCAGGCCAGTTGAAGGGAAGAACGGAACGAGACTAAAAGATAAAAAAAAATTTCAAAAAAGCACTCGCCCCAAACAGATGAAATGTACCCGGTCCGCCCGTGTCCCCGCCGCGGCGCCCCCCGCTGGCCAGCCGAGGTAATACACGATTGAGATTAAAAAAAACCAGGCAAAAGACAAAAACACACCACCGATTTAAATGCAGTGTTCACGAGCGCCAGTCCGCGCGCGCGGCGCCCCCTGCTGGCCGCGTAAAAAAAAAAAATAATAATAATAATAATAATCCACCGTTGTGAATTTGCGATGTGTCCGGTACGGCGGCGGCGGGGAGGAGGTCTCCCCTCGTCGGCGCACCCTGGTGGGGGGAAATAAATGAAAGGGAAAAAAAAAAAAGAAGAACAGCCCGGGCTCTCGCCGGCTTCCGCAGCCCGGGCTCCCTCCGGCTTCCGCGGCCCGGGCTCCGTACATACAGACAGCAAATGAAATAACGGACGGATGGATGGAAGAGAAGAACAGCCAGGGATCTCGCCGGCTTCCGCAGCCCGGGCTCTCGCCGGCTTCCGCAACCCGGGCTCCAGCCGGCTTCCGCAGCCCGGGCTCCCTCCGGCTTCCGCGGCCCGGGCTCCGTACATACAGACAGCAAATGAAATAACGGACGGATGGATGGAAGAGAAGAACAGCCAGGGATCTCGCCGGCTTCCGCAGCCCGGGCTCCCTCCGGCTTCCGCGGCCCGGGCTCCGTACATACAGACAGCAAATGAAATAACGGACGGATGGATGGAAGAGAAGAACAGCCAGGGATCTCGCCGGCTTCCGCAGCCCGGGCTCTCGCCGGCTTCCGCAACCCGGGCTCCAGCCGGCCTCCGCAGCCCGGGCTCCCTCCGGCTTCCGCGGCCCGGGCTCCGTACATACAGACAGCAAATGAAATAACGGACGGATGGATGGAAGAGAAGAACAGCCAGGGATCTCGCCGGCTTCCGCAGCCCGGGCTCTCGCCGGCTTCCGCAACCCGGGCTCCAGCCGGCCTCCGCAGCCCGGGCTCCCTCCGGCTTCCGCGGCCCGGGCTCCGTACATACAGACAGCAAATGAAATAACGGACGGATGGATGGAAGAGAAGAACAGCCAGGGATCTCGCCGGCTTCCGCAGCCCGGGCTCCCTCCGGCTTCCGCGGCCCGGGCTCCGTACATACAGACAGCAAATGAAATAACGGACGGATGGATGGAAGAGAAGAACAGCCAGGGATCTCGCCGGCTTCCGCAGCCCGGGCTCTCGCCGGCTTCCGCAACCCGGGCTCCAGCCGGCCTCCGCAGCCCGGGCTCCCTCCGGCTTCCGCGGCCCGGGCTCCGTACATACAGACAGCAAATGAAATAACGGACGGATGGATGGAAGAGAAGAACAGCCAGGGATCTCGCCGGCTTCC
>NW_026968627.1:37500-40000 GCF_028390025.1 Pseudophryne corroboree
GGAGCTCCAGGGAAACGGGCTTTTCGGCCCCTGACAGAGTCCCGGCTCTCTCGCTCGCCTCGTTGGTACCTACTGATCCGGCGGAGGTGTTCTCCGGCGGGTAGCGACACGGACGGCCGAGGGCGCGCTTCACCCAGGCTTCAACCGTCTCCTCCCCGAGCCCCTGGAAGTGCAGCTGGGCCGCGGGCGCCCCGGTCCGCACTCATCTGCGAAACTTCCACAAATTGCAGTACCCGATTTGGCCCGCCGGGGGGCGCTGCCTCCGGGGGGAGAAGGAGACGTGCCCGGCCCGTACGTCGGGCTCCAACGGATGCCCGCCGTGGACCCTTTATAGGCCCCATCCTGGTCCTGCCATGCTGTTATCGGAGCTCCACGGCTATCTTGTCACTAAACCTTTCGTTTGAGCTCCAGGGCTTTTTGCTTTTTGTAACCCGGTTCCTGGAGCCCTGCCTGGGCAAAATCGGATGCAAGAAGGCCCTGCCCATGCTGATCTCTGAGCTCCGCGCATCTTCTGTCACGGGTCCTTTCGCAAAAGCTCCAGGGAAACAGGCTTTTCGGCCCCGGACAGAGTCCCGGCTCTCTCGCTCGCCTCGTTGGTACCTACTGATCCGGCGGAGGTGTTCTCCGGCGGGTAGCGACACGGACGGCCGAGGGCGCGCTTCACCCAGGCTTCAACCATCTCCTCCCCGAGCCCCTGGAAGTGCCGCTGGGCCGCGGGCGCCCCGGTCCGCACTCATCCGCGACACTTCCGCGCTGGAGTCCGACGCTCGCCGGCCGCGTCCCCCGGCCCGCGGGGGCCCGGGGGGAGGCCCGACGCGTGCGGGGGGAGGCGGCGGGCGGCGGGGGCGCCCCCGCGCCACCCGACGGCGCCCCCCCGGTGGCCAGAGGCGGCTCGGAGCGAGACGATCGGGGGGGGACGGCGGCGCGTGACCCGCCCCGGCCCCCTTGGCCCAGCGGACGGGCAGGCGGCTCCCGGGCGCCCCCCCCGATCCCCGCCGCGGCGCCCCCCGGTGGCCGCCTGACGCCACTGCGGGGGGTGCAGATTCCGTGTGTCCTCTCGGATAAAAACAAAAGAAACGATTCCCGTCGGGCGAAAGTAAGTGGGACGCAGGGCCCCGGGCCCCGACGGTCCGCGCGCGCGGCGCCCCCCGCTGGCCGGTCGAAGGGAGGACAAAAATAAAATGAAAAAAATTTCAAAAAAGCACTCGCCCCAAACAGACGAAAGGTACCCGGTCCGCCCGGATGAACCCTCCCCCGTGTCCCCGCCGCGGCGCCCCCCGCTGGCCAGCCGAGGTAATACACGATTGAGAGGGGGGGAGTGAAAAACAGGGGCAAAAAATGAAAAACACCCCACCCGTTTGAATGCAAAGTCCCGGAGCGGCCAGGGGTGGACGCCGGTCCGCGCGCACGGCGCCCCCCGCAGGCCAGTTGAAGGGAAGAACGGAACGAGACTTAAAGATAAAAAAAAATTTCAAAAAAGCACTCGCCCCAAACAGATGAAATGTACCCGGTCCGCCCGTGTCCCCGCCGCGGCGCCCCCCGCTGGCCAGCCGAGGTAATACACGATTGAGAGGGGGGGAGTGGAAAAAAAAAGGGCAAAAAAATGAAAAACACCCCACCCATTTGAATGCAAAGTCCCGGAGCGGCCAGGGGTGGACGCCGGTCCGCGCGCACGGCGCCCCCCGCAGGCCAGTTGAAGGGAAGAACGGAACGAGACTAAAAGATAAAAAAAAATTTCAAAAAAGCACTCGCCCCAAACAGATGAAATGTACCCGGTCCGCCCGTGTCCCCGCCGCGGCGCCCCCCGCTGGCCAGCCGAGGTAATACACGATTGAGATTAAAAAAAACCAGGCAAAAGACAAAAACACACCACCGATTTAAATGCAGTGTTCACGAGCGCCAGTCCGCGCGCGCGGCGCCCCCTGCTGGCCGCGTAAAAAAAAAAAATAATAATAATAATAATAATCCACCGTTGTGAATTTGCGATGTGTCCGGTACGGCGGCGGCGGGGAGGAGGTCTCCCCTCGTCGGCGCACCCTGGTGGGGGGAAATAAATGAAAGGGAAAAAAAAAAAAGAAGAACAGCCCGGGCTCTCGCCGGCTTCCGCAGCCCGGGCTCCCTCCGGCTTCCGCGGCCCGGGCTCCGTACATACAGACAGCAAATGAAATAACGGACGGATGGATGGAAGAGAAGAACAGCCAGGGATCTCGCCGGCTTCCGCAGCCCGGGCTCTCGCCGGCTTCCGCAACCCGGGCTCCAGCCGGCTTCCGCAGCCCGGGCTCCCTCCGGCTTCCGCGGCCCGGGCTCCGTACATACAGACAGCAAATGAAATAACGGACGGATGGATGGAAGAGAAGAACAGCCAGGGATCTCGCCGGCTTCCGCAGCCCGGGCTCCCTCCGGCTTCCGCGGCCCGGGCTCCGTACATACAGACAGCAAATGAAATAACGGACGGATGGATGGAAGAGAAGAACAGCCAGGGATCTCGCCGGCTTCCGCA
>NW_026968627.1:50000-52500 GCF_028390025.1 Pseudophryne corroboree
CGGGCGGCGCGCGCGACGCTCTCGCGGAGCGTCCTCCGACGCTTCCCCGGGCTCCTGGAGCCGCCTCCCGGCCCGAGGGGTGCCCGTCCGCACTCATCGGCTGAACTTCCGCGAATTGCAGTACCCGATTCGGCCCGCCGGGGGGCGCTGCCGCCGGGGGAAGAGGGGGACGGGCCGGGCCTGGCGCCGGGCTCCGCCGGACGCCCGGCGCTGCCCCGTCTCGGCCTCGGAAGGGGGAGTCGGGGGAACGGGAGGCCGGGAGTCCCGGAGAGAAAGAGAGAGAGAGAGAGATAGAGAGACCTCCGCGGTTCCGCCTTCGACCGCCGGGGGGCGCCGCGCACCCGTCCGCACGGGCCCGTCCCGGTGGCTCCCGGCAGGGCTCTCCCAGGGCCCCGGTCCGGGGGCCCGACTGCGTCCGCTCTCCGCTTCCAGAGAGGAGGCTGTCGGACGGGGAGAGCTGGTACCGGGCTCCTGGAGCCCTGCCTGGGCAGCCTATGGAAGGGAGGGAGCCCTGGCCCTGCTGCTCTCCGAGCTCCGGCCCTGCTGCTCTCCGAGCTCCGTGCCTACTCTGCCACGGGTCCTTTCGCAGGAGCTCCAGGGAAACGGGCTTTTCGGCCCCTGACAGAGTCCCGGCTCTCTCGCTCGCCTCGTTGGTACCTACTGATCCGGCGGAGGTGTTCTCCGGCGGGTAGCGACACGGACGGCCGAGGGCGCGCTTCACCCAGGCTTCAACCGTCTCCTCCCCGAGCCCCTGGAAGTGCAGCTGGGCCGCGGGCGCCCCGGTCCGCACTCATCTGCGAAACTTCCACAAATTGCAGTACCCGATTTGGCCCGCCGGGGGGCGCTGCCTCCGGGGGGAGAAGGAGACGTGCCCGGCCCGTACGTCGGGCTCCAACGGATGCCCGCCGTGGACCCTTTATAGGCCCCATCCTGGTCCTGCCATGCTGTTATCGGAGCTCCACGGCTATCTTGTCACTAAACCTTTCGTTTGAGCTCCAGGGCTTTTTGCTTTTTGTAACCCGGTTCCTGGAGCCCTGCCTGGGCAAAATCGGATGCAAGAAGGCCCTGCCCATGCTGATCTCTGAGCTCCGCGCATCTTCTGTCACGGGTCCTTTCGCAGGAGCTCCAGGGAAACGGGCTTTTCGGCCCCTGACAGAGTCCCGGCTCTCTCGCTCGCCTCGTTGGTACCTACTGATCCGGCGGAGGTGTTCTCCGGCGGGTAGCGACACGGACGGCCGAGGGCGCGCTTCACCCAGGCTTCAACCGTCTCCTCCCCGAGCCCCTGGAAGTGCAGCTGGGCCGCGGGCGCCCCGGTCCGCACTCATCTGCGAAACTTCCACAAATTGCAGTACCCGATTTGGCCCGCCGGGGGGCGCTGCCTCCGGGGGGAGAAGGAGACGTGCCCGGCCCGTACGTCGGGCTCCAACGGATGCCCGCCGTGGACCCTTTATAGGCCCCATCCTGGTCCTGCCATGCTGTTATCGGAGCTCCACGGCTATCTTGTCACTAAACCTTTCGTTTGAGCTCCAGGGCTTTTTGCTTTTTGTAACCCGGTTCCTGGAGCCCTGCCTGGGCAAAATCGGATGCAAGAAGGCCCTGCCCATGCTGATCTCTGAGCTCCGCGCATCTTCTGTCACGGGTCCTTTCGCAGGAGCTCCAGGGAAACGGGCTTTTCGGCCCCTGACAGAGTCCCGGCTCTCTCGCTCGCCTCGTTGGTACCTACTGATCCGGCGGAGGTGTTCTCCGGCGGGTAGCGACACGGACGGCCGAGGGCGCGCTTCACCCAGGCTTCAACCGTCTCCTCCCCGAGCCCCTGGAAGTGCAGCTGGGCCGCGGGCGCCCCGGTCCGCACTCATCTGCGAAACTTCCACAAATTGCAGTACCCGATTTGGCCCGCCGGGGGGCGCTGCCTCCGGGGGAGAAGGAGACGTGCCCGGCCCGTACGTCGGGCTCCAACGGATGCCCGCCGTGGACCCTTTATAGGCCCCATCCTGGTCCTGCCATGCTGTTATCGGAGCTCCACGGCTATCTTGTCACTAAACCTTTCGTTTGAGCTCCAGGGCTTTTTGCTTTTTGTAACCCGGTTCCTGGAGCCCTGCCTGGGCAAAATCGGATGCAAGAAGGCCCTGCCCATGCTGATCTCTGAGCTCCGCGCATCTTCTGTCACGGGTCCTTTCGCAAAAGCTCCAGGGAAACAGGCTTTTCGGCCCCGGACAGAGTCCCGGCTCTCTCGCTCGCCTCGTTGGTACCTACTGATCCGGCGGAGGTGTTCTCCGGCGGGTAGCGACACGGACGGCCGAGGGCGCGCTTCACCCAGGCTTCAACCATCTCCTCCCCGAGCCCCTGGAAGTGCCGCTGGGCCGCGGGCGCCCCGGTCCGCACTCATCCGCGACACTTCCGCGCTGGAGTCCGACGCTCGCCGGCCGCGTCCCCCGGCCCGCGGGGGCCCGGGGGGAGGCCCGACGCGTGCGGGGGGAGGCGGCGGGCGGCGGGGGCGCCC
>NW_026968627.1:77500-80401 GCF_028390025.1 Pseudophryne corroboree
GCAAAATCGGATGCAAGAAGGCCCTGCCCATGCTGATCTCTGAGCTCCGCGCATCTTCTGTCACGGGTCCTTTCGCAAAAGCTCCAGGGAAACAGGCTTTTCGGCCCCGGACAGAGTCCCGGCTCTCTCGCTCGCCTCGTTGGTACCTACTGATCCGGCGGAGGTGTTCTCCGGCGGGTAGCGACACGGACGGCCGAGGGCGCGCTTCACCCAGGCTTCAACCATCTCCTCCCCGAGCCCCTGGAAGTGCCGCTGGGCCGCGGGCGCCCCGGTCCGCACTCATCCGCGACACTTCCGCGCTGGAGTCCGACGCTCGCCGGCCGCGTCCCCCGGCCCGCGGGGGCCCGGGGGGAGGCCCGACGCGTGCGGGGGGAGGCGGCGGGCGGCGGGGGCGCCCCCGCGCCACCCGACGGCGCCCCCCGGTGGCCAGAGGCGGCTCGGAGCGAGACGATCGGGGGGGAACGGCGGCGCGTGACCCGCCCCGGCCCCCTTGGCCCAGCGGACGGGCAGGCGGCTCCCGGGCGACCCCCCCCGATCCCCGCCGCGGCGCCCCCCGGTGGCCGCCTGACGCCACTGCGGGGGGTGCAGATTCCGTGTGTCCTCTCGGATAAAAACAAAAGAAACGATTCCCGTCGGGCGAAAGTAAGTGGGACGCAGGGCCCCGGGCCCCGACGGTCCGCGCGCGCGGCGCCCCCCGCTGGCCGGTCGAAGGGATGACAAAAATAAAATGAAAAAAAATTCAAAAAAGCACTCGCCCCAAACAGACGAAAGGTACCCGGTCCGCCCGGATGAACCCTCCCCCGTGTCCCCGCCGCGGCGCCCCCCGCTGGCCAGCCGAGGTAATACACGATTGAGAGGGGGGGGAGTGAAAAAAAGGGGCAAAAAATGAAAAACACCCCACCCATTTGAATGCAAAGTCCCGGAGCGGCCAGGGGTGGACGCCGGTCCGCGCGCACGGCGCCCCCCGCAGGCCAGTTGAAGGGAAGAACGGAACGAGACTAAAAGATAAAAAAAAAATTTCAAAAAAGCACTCGCCCCAAACAGATGAAATGTACCCGGTCCGCCCGTGTCCCCGCCGCGGCGCCCCCCGCTGGCCAGCCGAGGTAATACACGATTGAGAGGGGGGGAGTGAAAAAAAAAGGGCAAAAAATGAAAAACACCCCACCCATTTGAATGCAAAGTCCCGGAGCGGCCAGGGGTGGACGCCGGTCCGCGCGCACGGCGCCCCCCGCAGGCCAGTTGAAGGGAAGAACGGAACGAGACTAAACGATAAAAAAAAAATTCAAAAAAGCACTCGCCCCAAACAGATGAAATGTACCCGGTCCGCCCGTGTCCCCGCCGCGGCGCCCCCCGCTGGCCAGCCGAGGTAATACACGATTGAGAGGGGGGGAGTGAAAAAAAGGGGCAAAAAATGAAAAACACCCCACCCATTTGAATGCAAAGTCCCGGAGCGGCCAGGGGTGGACGCCGGTCCGCGCGCACGGCGCCCCCCGCAGGCCAGTTGAAGGGAAGAACGGAACGAGACTAAAAGATAAAAAAAAAAATTTCAAAAAAGCACTCGCCCCAAACAGATGAAATGTACCCGGTCCGCCCGTGTCCCCGCCGCGGCGCCCCCCGCTGGCCAGCCGAGGTAATACACGATTGAGATTAAAAAAAACCAGGCAAAAGACAAAAACACACCACCGATTTAAATGCAGTGTTCACGAGCGCCAGTCCGCGCGCGCGGCGCCCCCTGCTGGCCGCGTAAAAAAAAAAATATATATAATAATAATAATAATAATCCACCGTTGTGAATTTGCGATGTGTCCGGTACGGCGGCGGCGGGGAGGCGTCTCCCCTCGTCGGCGCACCCTGGTGGGGGGAAATAAATGAAAGGGGGAAAAAAAAAAAGAACAGCCCGGGCTCTCGCCGGCTTCCGCAGCCCGGGCTCCCTCCGGCTTCTGCGGCCCGGGCTCCGTACATACAGACAGCAAATGAAATAACGGACGGATGGATGGAAGAGAAGAACAGCCAGGGATCTCGCCGGCTTCCGCAGCCCGGGCTCTCGCCGGCTTCCGCGACCCGGGCTCCAGCCGGCTTCCGCAGCCCGGGCTCCCTCCGGCTTCCGCGGCCCGGGCTCTCTCCGGCTTCCGCGGCCCGGGCTCCCTCCGCCTTCCGCGGCCCGGGCTCCCTCCGGCATCCGCGGCCCGGGCTCCCTCCGGCATCCGCGGCACAGGCTCCGTACATACAGACAGCAAATGAAATAACGGACGGATGGATGGAAGAGAAGAACAGCCAGGGATCTCGCCGGCTTCCGCAACCCGGGCTCCAGCCGGCCTCCGCGGCCCGGGCTCCCTCCGGCTTCCGCGGCCCGGGCTCTCTCCGGCTTCCGCGGCCCGGGCTCTCGCCGGGTGAAGATCAGGCGAGAGTAGGGGTGTCCTCCGCTGGACGGGAAGCCCAGGCCGTGGAGCCGCCGCACGGACCGGGGGTTGACCCGGCCGGGGACGGGCAGGAGGCGAGGCCCGGACTCGCTCCCGTCCAGACGGCCCGAGGCCCCTCCTCCCCTCCCGGTGGACCCGCCCCCGACTATTAAGCCCGGCCAGGGAGTCCACGTCGGCCCCCGGGCGGACCAGGGAAGGACCCCCCTTCCGCGCTCCGCCGCGCTCGGAGGCGCTGACGCGCCGGGCGGACGGGGCGCCTCCGGCCAAGTCCCCGGCCGGGACTTGGCTGGCTGGCGAGCGAGCGAGGGAGGGCGAGGGTTAGGGCCCCGCGCCCGTCCCCCGCCCCGGGCCAAGTCCCCCGACCGGAGCGGAGCGAGCGTCGGGTGCGCGGCGCCGCGGGCCGCCCCGCGTGCGCCGCCCCCGCGGGTCGACAAAAGCTTGGCTCGAGGGATGACTTTCAATAGATCGCAGCGAGGGAGCT